>NW_008824053.1:1003266-1021112 GCF_000699105.1 Pygoscelis adeliae
ACCCCCCTGCCGCCCCAGCGCCGGGCCCTGTGGGCCTGTCGGGTTCCCCGCCGCTTCACGGGAGGGGGCTGAGCTCAGCTCAGGGGCGACTGCTTTAAAGCTTGTAAGGTAACTTCTGAGCCCGTGTGTGTGTGTGTGTGTGTGTGTGTGTGTAAAAGAGATGGACCCCCACTCATCTCTAGCCAAAAAATCCTGCTATTTTTCATCAGGTTTTTTTTCTCCCCTCCATTCTTACCCCTCCTAAAAACATGCCATTAAGAACGGTCCAGTCGTAGAGCCTCAGATTTTTATATCTCTGCATGTGGAAGAGGTGGATTCAAGTTTAGTTATTACCTCCGCAGAGGCATGAGTAAGGTAAAAAAAAAAAACAAAATAGGACCCTTGCCGTCCCCTCCTTCAGACACATGAACCCGCCGCAAGTCCTCTGACTCCCCGTCCATGGTGTGCAGAGGTCAGTGCCGCCTCCCACTCACTTGTGTTTTCTCCCCCGTCACGCCCTGCAAACGCTTCCCATGAGTTAGCACCGATCGGAGGATTGTTCCCTGAAGAGCTGGATGTACGCAACCTAAGGCGAGAAACCTTTTTAAAGAGTCGAGGGAAGAAAAGGGGTTATTTGTTTTCTTTGCCTAGGTGTTTCTGTGGTAGAAAGGGCTGCACAGTTCTGCAAAACCTGAGTAGCTGTGGGACTTCCGACAGCAGGTATGCAAACACTAACGACATTTAAACAACTCTATAAACTAACCAGGAGGTTGCGTCATTAGTTTTGAAACACCATTTAAAGAGGTTTTTACACTGAAAACTCTTCCACTGAGACATGAGTCATATGAAGCAGCTTTGTGGTGGATGTCGTAGCTCCTCTTTCATGTAACCTCTTCCTCCGAAAGCTTTGACTGAAAACTAAGCCACATTCAGGGTTTTGTGGTTGAGCCTGGGAGCTTCCTTCAGTAAACTTATTCCTGAATTAATTGCTGCTGGAGCTCATCCCCCATAATAATGTTTCCAGAATCTTTGCCTTATTATCTTCATCTGTCAGGTTAAGTTCATCTTTTTGACATGACACCCATTAAACAGTGTAAAAGAGAAGTACAAGCTTCATTACTCAAAAGGAAGAAGCAGCACACAGTGCAGTTACTGGCCACAGGTCTGCTTTTGCACTGGCTGAAATCAAATGACATTTCATCGCAACTTTTAAGAAACACAGTTGAAAATAAGAAATCCTCTTGTCCACAGTCCATCACCTTTAAGGACCATGGCAAGGATTCTTCTATGTTCACAGTTTTACAATGTTTCTGTGTAACACGTCCAACAAAGTAAGAGACCTGCACCGGTCCTACACATAGACAAGCAGCAAATTAACCGTTGTGGTCTAGCCTGGGCTCTCCCCCTCAGTTCTGCTTAGCCATGAATTGTCTTGGGCTGAGGGTGACCTAGGCAAAGAAATGGAATGGTAATTCTTGCTCAAAGTATTCGGCTGCCAGACAGGCAGGTGGGGGTTGTAAGTTAAAACATTCCCAAGCAGGGGAGAACTCCAGACCATGGTAATTCTTAAATTAACACAGTTGCAACCCATGCATTCTCCTTGGTACCACTGTTCCTATCTGGATTGCAAAAAAAAAGTCTTACCCTTAACGAGCTAGGATCCAGTTATGCAGGAAATGCAAGGACACATTTGAAACACCTAGGGATGAAAGGAGAGAAAGGTTAAGATAGTTCTGAGCTGTATCCCTCCTGAAAATAAATGCAAATTCTCCGTCTGATAGATGCTTTCAGAACATCTGAAAAAAATACACAAAAAGGGAAAAAAAAACCACCTTAATTTTCTGGGTACGCTTTCATGAAAACACTATTGAATTGAAAAACATTGCTTGTGCAGTAAATATAAAGCTTGATGTATCTTACAGGTCTCCAAAAGTTTTAAAGTCAATCCAAAGAAACTGTTTCAGGAGGTTTCGGTTTCTTGCACACGGGTGGAATACATTTCATTTTTCAGCTTATTAAAAGCTTTCAGCTGATGCTTGGAAAAAATATCCCTTCAGTCAATAACACATCATAAACGTATGCCAGTAAAAAACATATAAAAGATACCTTTATAGAAGTGACTTACATTAATACAAGTTCATATAAAGATAAAAATACATTCAGTCTTCACTGTGGTAATACCAACTACTTATAAAGACTTTTGGTCTAATTTCACATCATTTCCACCTTTTGTGATGGTGTCAAACCAAGACTGCAGAGATCTACTGAAGGCTGATACCAGGGTAAGCGAAAGGGGAATCAGAGCCATTCCGCTTATTCCGACTGCTATTACGGTAACGCGGCCAGTACCTTCGCAGATGCTAAGAAGAATCCTTTTGCTGATTGACTTTTCTTCAAGCCTAAGGCTGTGGGTAATCAAAGAAAATATGAACATCTGGCTGAGCTTTTGATTGCCATGCTCACCAATATAGTGCACCCAAATAAGCATCAATTATTCAGTACAGCTTGTGTCAAAAGACACATCAAGTTAATTCAAATTAAGTCAGGATAAATTGAATCCAATTGGCATTCATGCATATTTGTATGCATAGTTTAAATAAGTTTCTTCTGCACTACATTATCCTTTACTTACAAGCAAAACACGTGCAAAGTTTTGTGTTTTAAGTAAACGTTTTCCAAAACTTTTTGACTTCTTAAAGCCAAACTCCTGGGAAAAATCTGTGTTCTTCGGAAGGGCATTTCCAGACTCACAAAATTTGTTGGCTTTCTCAAGCTCTTATTTCTTACTTGCTAATAAATTTCACAAAGTTGGAGAAGCTATTCATAACCATTTTGTCAGTAACAATTACAATAATACCTGACCGGTATTTGGGTAAACTTAATAGCTAAGAAGGTGGTCAAGATAACCACCAGACTGTAATAAGAAAGGAAAGTCCTAAAACTGAAGACTAATCTCCTCATGTTTTCATTTGATTCTGAGTGTAGAAGCCTGGGAATATGTATTTTCTTTCCAAAAAACTAACAAACAGTCTTGTTTGGATTCTATTTATTGCAACAATAAGTTAGGTTGCATACGAACCTGAGATTAAAACTAATCAAAGACAAAAGACAAAACTGAAGGTGTGTGCTTGATATTTTAAAATGACAAATTTAGAAAGAGAAAGTCAATTTGATTTGTTAAATTCTAGCTCCTGCAGTAAATAAATTTTAGTCTTTGCTTGGCAGATGTAGATACCATTGTTTCCAAGTTAACCTTTTAAAATTCTATTTGTAACTTGGGGATGGAAATCTGTTCTTGGTAGCAAAATAGCAACAGACTCCCTGGCTGAGGTGCTATCAGTGCTCAACTAACTAGAGGTGAAATTTACTGTAATCTCACCTAAATCTCACTTAACTCAGTCTGACCTGATTCTAAAATCCTGTTACGAAATCCCAGGAATTGTTCTGCAGCACATTCAGATGTGTTCACCTAAAACAAACCGGTGTTTCTCACACTGCGTGATGGGAAAGGGTCACACACGCAGCCCCGTTGCTTGTGGGGTGGGTACCTGACTCTGCCTGTGGCCCTGAGTTCCCAGTGTCAGCAGAGCCAGGGAGCTTCAGAGCTGTGCTGGGAATATTTAAAATGCAGGTACAATAGGGGAAGGACCGTGTCAGAGGAGGAGGTTGGTTGAGTCAGTCCGTGAGCATGGGACTCGACATTCTGCGTTATCAGCTGCCACAGCTGCAATGAGTGTGGCCAAGCAGCTGTCACCTTCTTTTTTCTGAGAGTCCACTTTGGTTTGGAGCCAACAAAGAGGTTTTTGCTATTCCCTGACTCCTGTGAATATTAGGAATCCAACACCCTTGAGAACAATCAGATCAATTAATTAGAAAACTGTTACTGTGCTGCCTTCATAAGTCAGAGGATTAGCTTGTGATCCATAACTTCAAACAGCCTTTTAGCAGCTGTTTTCTTGAAGTTCTTTCCTTTAAAATACTACATGCCTTTTACACATCCATCTTCTTCTGTTAGCGTTACCTTTAGAAATAAATTGGATGAAAAATCCCTTAGATAGTCTAATGATATGGTCCAGTCGCTGTCAGGTGCACAGGCTCTTTACAAATGCTACTGAAAAATCAATACCAATCCTTCAATGCCTTCAAAGGATGTGGAGTCAGGGCCACAATAACAGTGATTGTCTTCAGCAAATGACTGTTCACTGATCATTCTGCAATGGTCTGGAAGTCCAAATCCCCCTCAATAACTTTCAAAATTGATGCATGCTGGGAAATGTAAAATCATCCCTAGCAAACAGGCCAGTAGCTGCACTTTCCAGCTAGTCAAGTACCTACTTATTTACTCCGTTGCTTGCTCATTATTGGCCTAAGATTTTGGAGAAGAAAGTCAGCTAAAAAAAGTTCCAAAAGAGTAGGTCAGCATTTCAGACGTGTTCAGCACACAAAGGAATACTAGGCACCACAGGAGAATCAGCTGGCAGCTCCTCACTTGGCCTGTTTTATTTAGGGATTTGAAAGTAGAGTAAGGAGAATAAATTTTCAGAGACTGGTCGTAGGGAAAAAAATAATTCCAAATCATAAACAGCAAAGCAGCATTCGTAGTTATGGTCTCTGATATTCATTCTCTGGGTGAAGCAGCCTGCTTGCTTGGAATCAGTAGCAGGAACAGGGGAATATTTAGCAAAGCTTGAAGTAATGTGGCAATTACTTTATCAATACAACTCTGACTGTAATATGTTACATGGACCATATTTTGAATGCATTTGCAGCAGCATGTGATGAATAAACACAATAAAAATATCAAAATGTACTTGAAATTTCTTTTTTTCAAAGCTCACTCTTATTTTTACTGTGACATAAACCAGTACTGATTGTGCAAATTAGACTTTCAACTCTCAAATCTACATCAGTGAGAAAAATAATCTGAACGTGGCAGTCTTCCATTTATTGACATACATGCAAACCCTTCATTAAATTGTATGTCCCTATCTAGCTACTATTGATTTTCTTTTGCATCAGTTTATCAATAAGTTGCAGTATATACGGTGTTAGCCATGAAATATAGCGGTTTATTACTTCTGATTAAAAGCAACAAGAATTTCATATGAAAATTTCCTAATTGGTGGCTGAAACTTTTCTACTAGACTTATGTAAATAAGGGTCAATAAAAATTAGAGCACAACTCTGCAGAAATGGTGAACGTATTTTTCAAAAATTGTTGCCACGATAAATTAGTTTATGGTATGAGTTATCATCTGTCAGAGAATCAGACTTGTAAAGGTTTCCAGAGATTCTGATTTTCTGATTAGCAGGGATTGATTTTACAGCCAAAAATATGCACATTTTATTATTATTTCTAAGGAAATCTCATCTATGCAAGCTTACTTTTCTCATTTTTATGGAGAGCTTGGAAAGGAGAGTAGGCGATACCTCAAAATACATGGGGGGGGAAATCTGAAGAAGTTAACGTAGAGAAGGTCAGAAATAAAGGTGGATGAAGTCCAAAATCTCAGGTCTGAAGAGGCTGCTGGGACTCCACTTTGGGGCATTGCAGTGTTGGGTTTATAGACATTTCTGTCTCCTTTAGCAGGTCCATTTTGGTACGCTGGGGTCTTTCTCCTCTTTTCCCTCTGTCCACACATTTAGTCTGTTGTTATGCCTGGTAGCGAAGGGGACGTATGGGGGTGTGAGCAAAGGGTGTTAATGGGGATATAGTTGAGGGAAGACAGAGGTTCTCTAAATACCTTCTTAACAGCAATTTGCAAGGTAGGAATTTCTGTCGTCGTATTGGAGGCCTATGCCGAGAGAACGGATGGAGAATTGCCTGCATCTCTGCATTTAACCACAGATTTTTCCTTCTCATCCTAGGGCAGGGGCTGACACACTGCCAGCAAGAGTGCCGACGCAGAACGTGCTACAGCAGTGAAAGCCTTGTGGGGGTGGGGACGCGAGCTCTTTTCCTCCAGCTTCTGTGAAGTTTGTTATCCATGTTGTGCAGCACGGTGACAACCGCCGTGAAGTCCTCGGTGGCCTAGAGCTTGTCATGCTTTGTTATTCACAGTCTGACCAGAGTGTTCACTCATTAGTACAGGCTGTATCTGTGGCTGTTGTTCTGTCAACATGTCAGATCCAGCTGCTTTCTACTAGGATAAGACTGCATATATATTTTCCTCTCTCTGCAATAGAAGCTAACATCATATTTTCATTTATCAAGTAAGTCTTTTTTTAAAGCTCTGCTTGGACCATATTTGTCCTTTGTAGATGCAGAATGTTGCTGTCTAATCTTTGACAGTAAGAACAGAGCAATTAAAAGGCCTTCTCAGGGCTAGAATTTTTCATCTCTGTGTGTGTTGTACATGCATGTGCAGGTTTTCTCTGCAATGCTGGTTGCATATTGGCATTATTATAACTTGCAGCAAGTTCCCCATTTTCAAAAATACTTGTGTCTTAGCTAGTGATGTTCTTTTTCCTCTGAGGTTTGAATGTCCACTGATGTCAAAGAGGATATTTCTTTCAGTCTCAGTGGATGCTATCCAACCACAGCAAGTATGGCTTAAACTTGGTATTATCCTACGCAACATCCAGAGATTTCATTTCCCTGAAACAATTTGAAGCCAATTGAAATCACTTCAGCATTTCCTCATAGGAAATGTTCCTAATCTTGTTACAGTTCTCATTGTTCTCTTCTGGATTCTCTTTAATTAGTCCACATCTCTTCTTTAAAAACAATGTGGTGCCAGAATTAGCTAGCTGAGACCTCACCTGTACTGAACAGAGAGGAAAAATTACTTCCTAGGCTCTATACGTGACAGTCTCTTTCTTGCAACAGCCTCACATTCTAACCCCATATTCAGTCTGTGACTCATTATAAGCTCCAACCCTTTTCTGCCTTGCTGATGCATGGATGGTGAGACCACCTGTATTGCACATTTAATTTCTTTTTCCACAAGTAGGACTTCTGCACTTATCGCTGAGTTTTGTCTTACAGCCTTCAGACCAAATCCACCCCTCTGTCTAGATGATTTTGAACTCCGGACGCTTTCTGTCTTCCTTCTTACTTCTCCCGACTCGGTGCCAACACAGTAAGTCTGGCTCTAAGCAATATTTTCTTTAACATTGTAGGAGATGCCACTAGGAATTTGTCTAGAAAATCTAAGGCCCATCTAGCCTTCATCTCAGCATCTTGCTCCTTGGCGAACGAACCACTGAAAGCTGTTTCAAATAGGACCTTCCACCCACTGCGCACCCACTTACGGCATTTTCCTGGAGCTCAGGTTTCCATGCTTTGCGTATGAGAAGGTCGTAGTGGACAGTATCAAAAGCCTCAGCACAGTCAAGGTGTAACAGCCGTTGCTTTGACGATCCACTGAGGTAGCTGCGCCGTTGAAGTAAAAGATTGGCCAGACTTGTCGAGCAAGTCACGTAAAGCCAGCATTGCCTGTTGCTTACTGTCTTCTTATCTTCTGCATGCTGATAATGTATCAAAAACAAACAAACAAATGTTTCTTTCCACTTCTGGTCTGCTTTTCTCTTCTTAAATAAAATGAATAACCAATCTCTCACAATTAACCTTTATGAAGAATGATATAAAGATGCAGATAACTCCCTGTTAACTGCTGTTCCTCTCTTCATCCATTCAGCATCAGATTTATATTTTTTGTTTTCCTCTTTCCTTTTGAATGGAGTTATTAAAAAAAAATACTCATTGTCCTTCAGTTCTAAATTAATCAGTTGAAGTTAACCTTGTGACTTAATATTTCCAGGGTCTGTTGCCACATGTGTATGCCATTCCTCTCTGCCCCTTCGCAAGTGGGCTTCTACTTTTTATACAATGCCTTTATTTTCAGACCAGGCAAGAGTTCCTTGTTCGGTACTATTGATCCATTACTGCACTTCTCTCTTAATAATGTGCTGTATCTTTGCATAAAACATAGCACACACAGGCTGCTTCGGACCAGTGGGGTCTTATGACGGCTAGTCAAGGTAACATGAATTCTAGCAGTGTGTATCCACTTCATTGGTCTTCACTACCATAGCAATTCTAGAAGATAACGTTTGTGACTGGATGAAAAAGGAGATCATGTTACATCTTTATTGCCATTTGTTTTAAATGATTGATATTCTCAGGATCTGAATAATGTTCCATGTCCACTGACAAACTGACAGAAAGTTCCAGTCATGGTTACAAGGGTCTTATCACTTCTAATATTTGCACTTTATACGCAATACAAGATACCACTTAAAATGAACAGCAAGTACAGTCAATGTGCCACAGAAAGTGGTCCAATGTATTTCCTAAAGACTTGTTGCCTTGAATTGTTTGCCCATCCTCAAAGATACACAAAGAAGTGGTTTTCAGTCTCTCTTATGTTTGCTGAAAGATCAGGCTTTTCTTAAAGCCTGCTCCTTGGTTGGATCAATGCTTGCCCAACACATACAGTTCACTGTCAAAAATGAAAGTCACAACAAAGTCCTGTCTCTCCACGGAATTCTTGGAAAATGGGTGTCCCCACTGTCATAAGAAAGTTCTTGGGATACAGAATAGACATCCTTGCTACCTCTATGCTTCACCTTATCAGGACTTTTGAGTAAAAATATTGGAAATACTTGTCCGTACACATACATAGTGATGTCGCTTGCTAGAAGACACAACGAAGTAATGATATAGTAAGAAAAATATCTTTGGAAATATAAAGTCGGTGATGGTTTTGTATGTTAGCAGTAGAAGTACAAAAAAAAGATCGGAGAACTCCCGTTTTTTAATGCTGCCTTGGATTTAAAGTATTTTTACTTCAACCATCTCTCAAGTATTACAGTTTATTTCCTCCTAGTATTCCTTCCAAATTAACTGTCTTAACAAGTTTAAAAAAACAAAAACCTTTGTGCAGACATGCTGTATCACCATGTTGAACTCTACTGCTCCATTAACCATGATAAAATCATTATCATTATTTTTTTTCTTTGAGCATAATATAGTGTTTGTATGAATGCTTGTTGCAACTGGAAGTATATTGTGCCATCTAGCAGCTGACAGTTGAAGGTATGCAATGCATAAAGATTAGACTAGAGAAAATCTTACTGTGATTTCACAGCTAGTTTCACTGAAAACAATTCTCTGAACTGGCCACTCTCTTTGTGACATCTGTTCTTATAGGACGTTCTGGTAGCTTTGGAGTTTTTTTATTTCAAAGTACTTAAGGAATAAATGTTATGCCCAAATATATTCTCTGCAATAAGCATATGTTAGTGAAATAAATTAGACTAAGTACCTACCCAGGAGTAAAATTAGGTTTTACAGGCATGAGTGCTACCAGAGCTATCAGACTCAGGGAACCCTTTACCGTGTAGATCTTAGTGATACGGTAATAATACGGTACCTTAAGCAAGCCGTTGGCCGAATCAGTCATGTCCATCTCTACTCTATGTTAGTGAAGTCATTTTATCCTCATAAGCTGATTTCAGGCCATTAAGACAGCCTTTTTGCTTCGCAATGTGCATAGGCATTACATTTCCCTCCATTCATTTGTCTTCATTCAAAGCAGCACTCAACCACCTCGGTGTTTATTACCGATAACAAGAATGTGGTCTACCTTAATACAGTGTCAAATGAAATCAGAAAGAGTCATGTGGATGATAGCAACAGAAACTGCATCAGCGTGCGCGACGTTATCGTGTAGATGAGAAATATAAATGAGGGATGAAATGCAATTTAAGCGAACACTCAGATGGAAAACAAATGTGTCATTGCAGGCAAACAATTTCTGAAGCAGCTTCATAAGAACCCTCCTTCACTTGTAATTCTTGTTATGGGATTGAAAATCAGAAGAAATCAGAATTGTTAAGCAATCAGGAAGTAACAGATATTTTCACTGAAAGTGGTTCTATTATAATGAAATCCTTATCTTTCACTGACAAGACGAGCATTATAAAACATATTGGGTTAACTGCATGAGCATCCTAAAAGCTTGCGTATTAAAGCTGTTCATTTGGCAGAGAGACTAATAGGCCGAAAAGCTTTCCAGCTCTTTTTGTCACCTTCTGTTTTTCTCATTAATGCTGGCACTGATGTTCAGTTATTATTGTAGGAGCTGATCATATTTACAAAACCTTGCTACTTTTCCTCTTTAGAGACCACATCTGAATCACTTTTGAATATCTAGCAGATGTTCAAGATATTCAGTTCTTGGAAAGATGCAACAGAGCCTTTAAACACAAGGCCATTTGAAGCACCTCTGCAATCTCTAGCTACTGTGCCTAAAAAAGAAAACTTTTCTTGAAGAGACTGTCTCATAGAAGTACCAGCTGCTGGCTTTATCCTCTGAATCAGCCTGGGCTGATCATTGAGGAGTTAGGATCCTAGACCAGACTAATCCCATACAGCATTACAAAGTCCATATGTTAAACTTGTCCCCAGTAATTATCACGCTCAACATTTCCAGTGATGCTTTTGACATTACAGTCTTCTTTTACTACCAGCCCTTGGCTTCCAACCTTTGGTAATAGAAGCAATGTAACCACTGAGGCCTAAGAGGATGAATGGGAGAGGATAGTTTTGCCTTTTACAGCACGGAGCTTAATAAGTTTAAAAAAGCACACTCAAGGAAATATGTTAATTTGACTGAATATTCCTCGCTTCACTAAAGAATCAACATTTATCAGCATCTCAGGTTTGCTCCTCAGCTCTCGTATACAATGAATTCATGGGGTCTGTGCATAGATAACAAGGTTAATGCTCTTCTGGAAGCAAAGTGGTTTGTCACTGTGCAGCAGCAGATGGGCTTGAGGAATTGAAGGACCTGCTGAGATCAGATGGGATGCAGGTGTGTTTTAGAAACATTTGTCATTTCGATTTTCTCTGAAATACATTTAAGAGTTAAAATGTCTGCAGGATAAGAAACATCTTCATTAAGCATGGATGCCTATATGCACTCCTTTCCTTTCTGTACGCCTTACTCTCCTTCCACGTTAGCCACAGGGGGGAGTTAATAAGATGCTCAAAGTGAACTTCATGAGAACATGCATAAGTAGCAGGTAGGCTAGAAGAAATTACTCATCTCTCACTGGCATAGCAGTCACGTACATGTACATGGAGATGATCACAGATACAGAGCTGAGAGTAATGAGAGTGATGCTACTCAAACTCAGAATGCCTCAGTCCATTGTCTGGGTCAAATCACAACTAGTTCCCAACCAGCAACAGGTACTAGTCCCAGCTACAACAACCACGAATTGTGATTTTGTGAGTAAGCAACATTGTCCAGTCGATGACATACCTATGTCCTTGTATGGTAACTAAGCTCTTGTAGTCTATGTTTCTGAAGCTAACAGACCTCTTTCCTAACGTTTTTGAGATGGCCAGCTTTGGAACCAGCTGTCTCTTTGGAAAGCTTCTTAACTCCCTTCCCTGCCTACCCCTCCACACTCCTTTTCCAGAAATATATTCCCAAGTATTCATATTTGCTGTTTTGAGCCCAAGCTGGGACTAAATAAATCAAATCTAAACTGCTTACTTCTGAACTAATCTGTTTTTACCATGTATGTCTATACGTACCTGCCTTTTGAGATTCCCTGACCAATGAATGTTACCAATGGCTTACCCCAGTATGGGCACTGGAGCTACATCTCTTGAGTATCTTGGCCTATTCTGCTCTCTAAGGAGAAAGGAAAAGCATCAGCCTGACATCCCACTACCCTTGTAATCTCACCAAGTCAGGAACAACTTCATCCAGGACAGCATGCTCTGATTCTGTCAGCATTTACACTTAAGGCAAAAATGGGGCTGGCTCTGATGACTAATGGTACAAGGACGCTAACGTATAAAACTTTGTTTCAATTTAAAAAAAGCACATTTATTTTAAAACCTCAAATAGAATTATAATCAGAAATCTGAAAACCATTTCTGTTCTTCCCAAATTAGATTACACATGTATCATTATAGTCATCATTTTATAGACACATGGAAAAAAGGATGTATGACTGACCTTCAAATCAGCCCTCAGCTTGACAGACAATATCAATGTATTATCCAGGCCTGTATTTCTCATTCTGTTTCAACAGTCAAATAGAATTTGTTTGTTATGATAAATAAGAACTCTCCGATAACAACAGAAAATAAGATACGTGCAGCCAGCTTGCAATGTACCTGTTCTCAAAATTCGCTTTGTTTTTTTAAAGAACTGCAAGTTTCCAAGCTGCTTGCATGACTAATATCTTCATTTCTCAAAGGCACACTAGAGTATTCATAATGAAGTAAAATGAAGTAACGCTTATTATTAGATGGGGAGCTGATTTGTTTTAATATATGTCAATCAATCATGTAAATAGTTATTAGGATTTTACAACCTTCACATACCGAAATCAACTGTTTACAGTGTTTCCTGGACATTAGTTACAGATTAATGACCATTGTGTTCTCTGTGTGGGAAGGTCGTAGGAGGTCTCGGGTCATAGGGGGTCTCAGGTTCAACAGCAATGTAAACCAGAGACAGAAACTTCTGGACACAGACTGTATAACTGAACTGCAAAAGAAGCACCCAAGTGGTTTGCCACCACCTGGTGAAGCCCATTTTGGTTCTAATGATGTGTTAAAAAAAAGTCTTGAGTGGAAGTTTCTCCTAATTTGTCTTTACGGATACAGAATGATTGAGAAATTGTAAAAAAATTCTCTTAAACTACATGTTCAGATGGTCAGGATTCTAACAAATGAAATTATTTTAAACCCAGAGTACCTTTCAAAGCCATAAATGTCATTGAGATTACCTTGCTGTGAAGACAGGCAAGGAGTGGGTTTCTGAAGTCATTTGTATGCCTCTATAGGTTTGCATTCATTGTCATGAAATAAGTCAGCCAGATATACTTTTCTGTTGAAGTACATAAGTAAATTTTGGGAAAGAACACATGCTGTGAGGAGGTGTCCTTAGGCCACCAGTAATTAGTTCCCGTAAGAGTACCGTACCCACGAGATGCAGTTAGGATTAGTTAATGTACTGCACTTCGAAGACGTAAAAAGATTTCACAGAGCTAATTGGTACTATAGATTATCCACCACATTGGGATTTCTGTACTACTGTTTCCAACTATCTTACTCTAATATAAAGTGATAAATAGATATTCAGACCAATTTGTAAGTTATTTTTGGCAACTATTTAGTTATTGCATCTATTACTTGAAAACACAAGATATAAGTTTTCGCTATGAATGTCCGTTGCATGTAAGGGAAGAAAAGCTTGTTTTCCATTTAGAAAGGAGCCTGAAAATCTGCTCATTTTCTTTTTTCCACTTGTTTACTCCCTAAAGAAGTTTGTGGTCTGTGTAAAAGAACAGAATTCTTAAGAGTAACTCATTTTTTCTTCCCTGATTATACTGCAAGATTCACTGAAAGAAAAGAAAAAAAACCACAACAGGATTTTGTCAGCTTTTTGGTAACAGGGCAACAGAACTGAAATGTAAGCAGCAAGAGGCTTTTTTTCCCTCCAAAAGCTCAAGATTAATATGAAATTGATAATAGAAAAACAAGTTGAAGGAGAGTCACATAGACATCACAAAAAATCTTTTTCTCAAGGAAGGTAACGCCGCACGGGGACAGGTTGCTCCGCGAGAATACCTTGGAGGTGTTCAAGACTCAGCGAAACGAGGCCAGGGCTGGCTGGACCAAGTTCTAGTAATAGTACCACCTCAAGCAGGGGCCTGGAGCTGATGACTCCCAGAAGTCCCTTCCAAGCAATAGTTCTGATTGGTGACCTCCTACTGCAATTATTGAAATTACCTAAGAATCACCCGAGAAAAGAGATTATAGAGTCTTAGTAAAAAAGTTAAATATGGTAAAACCCCCAAATATAGAAATAAACCCAAATATTGGAATGCTAACGCAAAAAAAAGAGAAGATTCAAATAAGGAAACATATGCACTCCTCAAAGCTACATTATAATTTCAGTATTTCCATTGACTTGTAGATACTAAATGGAAGCAAAGAAGGGACCCACACCCTTTTTTCTTTGCAAGTCACCTTAACAGAAATCAGACACATTTACTTTATCGCAGCAAAAGTCTGTGCACAGATTAAGTATTTAATAAAAGGTACCCACATCAAATGTCATCTGCATTTTGAAAATAATCATGCAATTTTATACAATAGGATTCCTTTAAGGATAAGTATTATCACTTTAACATACTTTCCTCCATTTGATATTTTCCTCCCCAAAATTTCACCCTCAAGTCTCTAAGCTATAACAAGAACTTTTCTTTTGTTTCCCCTATTCCAGCACCCTTTGTATTACGACATTCAACTCAACTCTTTAAGTTGACAGGGTTTGTAACTGGTTGGATAGGCTGCCTGTTCTGCAGGTAAAATTTTAAAACATATTGAATTCTTCTCTAATACTTGGGTCAGTGTACTCCCAACAGGCCGAGAAACTGATACTTTACTCTGTCAGCCTGAGAGCGCACCTTAACGTAAACAAGCTAAAGAGAGAACCCATCATGAAACCTAGCTTTCCTCCCTCATAAGCACGTGTGCAACCAGTTTATAAGGATGTTCTACTTCTTTAATGAATGAATAGATCATGAGTCCACTATAGTTTCCGCTACAGCAATTCCAAGGGACTTCGCTTCAGTGTAGGAGGAAGAATCGGCTCAGGCCGCAACCGTTCACATTTTTAAAATCTGGAGATTTATGGTTCAACCCATGTACTGGCCAATATCGAAGGCATCACATAGGTAGCAATAATCTTGTTCTTACACAGGGATTTTCCCATGTTTTTGGACTGGAACCTCAAAGAGAATGATGTTTGGATCATGGTGATTTCACTATGAAACAAGGAAGCGGGAGCTATATTAACCAGACTCAGAATTCAGTGACTGTATCGGTTCCCTAGATGAAACAAGTGACCGTCTGCTCCACTTGTCCATAAGCAATACTAACATCTTCTTCCCATGCCTCCCTATTTCCTCCCCTTTAGCTTTAAATCCTTCTCCTTTGTATACCACCATGAACTTTTTTTAACTTACGTCTTCCAAATTCCTGCTTGGCTGCTCATCTCATCAGCATACGGTAGCTCTGCTGGCTAGTGGCTCAGACCTCCTATCTGGGGACTGATTATGTACCATCTTGTAGCTGGCACAGTTATTTACATATCTTAAAGGCAATTACAAAATATCGCTGCCTCAGAATATTCTCATCAATGAAAGTTTTATCTGGGTCTACTTAAAGCACTTGATCTTAAATTGTTTCACTCTATAGTGGATCATAATTTCAAAAGTTAAAATAAAGCTCAGTGCTAAGTCTGGCATTATCATTCTAATCCTCCCATTCTGATCTTGAATCTTCCATCTGATCTGGCAATTTCTCTTCTATTCAAAAGTAGGGATTTGTGAGGTTAAAAAAAGCTATTAAATACTTATATTTTTTCCCTCCAAAAAGAAGAGGAAAGGTACATTTCTATTCTCATTTTGTTTGGAATACTAGATTCCCTCTTTCAGATGCCCAGTGAGAGAAGTGCACAGAATGAGTGTTCTCCTCTTGAGAACAAAACCTAAGGATGTTTCCAAGCTTGGAGGATCTTTCTCGCCAAAGTTTGAGTCTCTAGTGATCATCTCACAGCTGTTCAATAATGATGCTGGGTTTTGTATAAATGTGTAAAGTCCTTCACGTATATAAGCCAAGAAACAACGCAGAGCTGCTCATCTGAGCTTTTCTAATTGTTCTTATACCAGCAGCTTAGGAATTCTTGCAGATGGGTTTGTCATAATACTTTGTTGGCATTTTTTATAACAATTGCCTCTTCAAGCTAAGCAAACCCTGGAGAAAAATAAAGCTGTGGTGAATACAGATGCAATGTTAATTAACAGGCACTCTAAATGTGAATGTTTTAGTAAGAATTAAAAAAAAAAAAAAAAGCGTATTGACATGTCAAGCAGCCAGGAAATATTTTGAAAATCAAGTTTTATTTCCCTGAAAATTTGACTCACTGCATTAGAATATATTGAGCTGAAATGCTAGGCAGCAAATTAAAGGCAAGGGCTCTGTGTGTGCGCCTATGCATTATTGCTCTGGTGATGATGTTTACCTCAGCTGCCCTTTGGGTAGACTGCAGAATTTGGGTAACTTTATAATCTTACTGGTAATTTCTAGGCTCTAAAATACTACAAGACAAAGTATTAGCAGGGGTCTTCTGGGAGAGATTTCCTAATTAGGCAGCCCAAGTTAATTATGAAAGACGTAGTAGTTTTTACACTGCTGTCTCATGTCTGTAAGCAAAACAAAGGAAACAACATCAGCAACAGATATACTTTGCTACGTTCTACTACTTTGACGCCATCTGTATGTCAGAACTGGTTAGAGAAACTCATGTGAGCTCCTCTGCGGAAAAAAACAGTTAATAAAATCAAAAGATAAATGAAAACAACTGGTTCCACTACAATATTGTCTCTGGAGACATCTGATATTGTTGTCCTCAAGTAACAAGCAGTGCTAATATGTAACGTTTAAATGAATCCTGTCTTAGAGGTGAGGTCTGGAGGTAGGTACAGACATTTTATTAATCCTCCACTAGAATCAATTTTACTATGATAATATTATTTCTTTTTCTCCATCTTGTGCTGTCCTTAGGGTCAGGCTGTACCTAAAACAAATATCACCTAAAAAGGAAGCAATAACAGATGATTGGTTTGGTTTGTCTTCATCTAGTTAATTACTTCAGCCTGCACTCGCTTTCCCCTTTCCTTTTTCAATTTCCCAGACCAAGAGAATGAATTGTTATTGCCAAAGGAAAAGCAGAAAGAGAAAGGGAGGGGTGGGGAGAGAGAGAGAGAGAGGAGAGTCTTCATTTGTCTGCATTTCTCTGTATCTCTTAACTGATACTTTGCATTTGGATAGTTTCGGTGCTAAAAAATCCTCATTAATAAATAAAAGCAACCTTCTAACTCTGTATTGCCTTTGGTCCCAAAGAAAATCAAAAGATCATGCAGACCTAAAATAAAATGCAATTAATTATCAAGCTCTGGGGATCATTTCACCAAAGCAATCGATTTCACTTCACCACTGCAGCCACCTATCATTGGAAACATATCAGCTGTTTAACAGCACACTCATAAAACAAGATAACAAATTACCTCAACATTTCCTAGGGAATAACCTTTCAGTCTTTCACCAAGAGAAGACAGGTCAAAAATGATCTTTTATCTTTTTTTTTTTTTAACTGCAGTTCATACAATCTCTAGTATACCTACAAGAAATGTATTATAAAAAGAAGGGAATCCAGCTGAAGATTTCATACACTAGAATGCATGACTTAGTTTCAGTAAATATATAATGGGATTTTCAATGACTGCAGACAGCAAGGATTTGGAGTTGTCACATCAAACGGCATTTCTACTTAACAGCATGCTAGGAAATAGATTTCAGTAAGATACAGGACTAGATTCACATGTGCAGGGCTTCCACCAGTGAAGATATTCTCTCCAAGTGTGATCCCGGTAGAAGTATATGCAGGACTTTGAGGACTCTGACAAATTATCTTGACACAATAGAGTTCTGAGCTTGACAAGGGGCACTCCTTATCTAAGGAGGGAAGGAGACACTGTCCTGTGGTGGGTTGACCCTGGCTGGATGCCAGGTGCCCACCAAAGCCGCTCTATCACTCCCCCTCCTCAGCTGGACAGGGGAGAGAAAATATAACAAAAGGCTCATGGGTCGAGATAAGGACAGGGAAAGATCACTCACCAATTACCGTCATGGGCAAAACAGACTCGACTTGAGGAAATTAGTTTAATTTATTACCAATCAAATCAGAGTAGGATAATGAGAAATAAAAAGTAAATCTTAAAACACCTTCCCCCCCACCCCTCCCTTCTTCCTGGGCTTAACTTTA
>NW_008824053.1:1021709-1027725 GCF_000699105.1 Pygoscelis adeliae
GGTGCTATCCCCATCACTGATTGGCTCGGCCTTGGCCAGTGGCGGGTCCACGTCTTAGAGGGCTGGCATTGGCTCTATCAGACATGGGGGAAGCTTCTGGCATCTTCGCACAGAAGCCACCCCTGCAGCCCCCGCCCAGCTACCAAAACCTTGCCATGCAAACCCAATACATGTGTGAACTATCTTAGCCAAAATAAGGAGTTAATTGTCTAGTCTTGCCACACATTTTTTGTTCTTTCTTTAACAAAGCTTTGAGTTTCTCTTTGCTCCATTTCTCCATGTGTTGAACAGGAAAGTGATTGCTTTTCTTTGTCCCTCCCCTCTCCTGGGATAGGGCCACATCTTACTTTCACTACGCACCTAAAGAGACAAAATTCTCTGTTGATGTTGATGCCCTTCAGACACTTCCCATACTAGTAATTAGCAAATCATTTTTGCTTTTTTTCCAAAAGGGCTGAAAAATCTGGAATTGCCATTACCACTCAGCAAGTGACTCAGCGATGTTTTCCCACTGTGTCGCTGGTTTTGCAGAGTTATATAACATTATACAGAAATTGAATAATTAACCTTTAATTTTAACCACTTATTCCCTCTTTTTAGCATGATTCAGTATGTGGATCATCTGTCCTGTATTCCCATGATCAGATATTCAACCTTAGCTTGAAAACTTAACTTTTCTGAGAAACCGTAACATCAGGGACTAGAATCTTTGTCATGACACATGGGTTCTGGCAGGGAAATCCAGCAAGGTGAATTCATTCAAGCAAACATAGTACACAGAGGAGCATAAAAAAAGCATAGTATACCCAGCTTGACAATAGAGGAGCCCCAAGCGCGGAGTAGCAGCTGCCATTCTGATTGGACTGCTCATTAAAAGCTGCCAGCTTTCATGTAATAAGCCAGAAATGCCTGACTCCAGGAACATAATAGGCCAGAAATTGTCAAGTGTTAAGGACACAAAGCGCAGACCACTGCCAGTACTTTAACGCTCCTATAATTCACGCAGACCTGTTTTAAATGGTATTCCACTTGAAGTCTGTTAGCCCATGGGCCCGCCTGACCTCCCTCGCCGCTTGCGTGGAGACAGCTCTAATCGCATGCAGATGTGAAACACAAAATTTCCCTTACTTGTAACCAATCAGTCAGAATAAAAAAGGGTTATAAATGTTGAAATAGGTTCCCAGATCCCAATGTCTCAGGACAGGTAGGTACACGACAACGCACAAGCCTGTCTTGTAGAAGCGCACAAGGTGAGAGCGCTTCTCTGGACAGCAATTGTCACTGGCCTTGGCAACAATGACCCACTGAGGTTTTATTTTTTCCCCCCTCAAATCAGGACTGCTCTCAGTCAGAACTGTTCTAAAGAGTACAATTTAATATGTAATTAAATCTTTATCGGATATGTATTAGCACATGTAAACAGAGAGACACCTTTGATAAGGAAAAGGTGCCTAGCACAGCCTGTGTAATCTGAGATAACACCTGAAAGTGTGAACATTTTTAAGAAAGTCCACCTTTTTTTCGGTTACTGTGATGCCGCTGTGTTTCAAAAACAGGGCAATTTTTGAAGGATTTTTTTTTTTTCCATCCAACCCTGTAATACACTACTGGTATTTAATCATCTTCAGAGATGAAAAATTTTTCATCCTCATTCTTGAAAAATCAAAAAATTATACTGATGTGTAGGCTAGGTACCTCTTGGTTTAAAGAGGAAGTTTAGCATTCATGACTGATATTTTTTACTTTTCTGATGATACCAGTTTTTCATATAGCGGCTGATGCCTTATAAATACATAGGACATAACCAAGCACTTAAAAAATGAAAATAAGGTGGTCTATGTTATACGTAGAAACCTTAATTTATTAAAAAGTATGACAAACTAATGACAGAGAGTCACTGAAAGACATTTGGCAGCACTGGTTATGTCTGAAAATCATTTCAGCTACCATCTTATCTTAGACAGTCACAGGAGTCCACCTGACTTTGATCTAGGAAGCTGTCATCAAAGAGATCCGAAAGCTTGATAAAATACAGACAAATCGATTTTTGAAACCTGGCCAAACTTCAGCTTGAATACTTGGGACACACAGCAGAGTAATTGATTGGCATAAAGGAACTAGAAAAGTTAAATTATCTTAATTCCTTTAGATATGACTGGATTTTTCTCTTTGTTCTGTTCCCCAGTTTGCACACATGAATATTTTGCTCACTGTACTGTTATTCACTTCTTTCCAGTTAACAGATAAAATGGGCTCAGCACCTCCACCTTTGGAATATCACTTTTCCTCATTTACAGATATTGTATTTACAAAATAATTGCTTCATAATGATGCTGTACCTTCCCATTATTCCTCACTTCATGCATTATTTTCCCCATGTAAGAAGCTGCCTGGAACCCTGTTTGTATTTGATACAGATTATAAGGAAATATTCAAGAGCACGGAAGTATTCGTAGGTCCAAGTTGCTTTCAAAAATAGCATGATAATTTTCCAAGAAAAAAGGAGCAATTAGGTACTACCTTTTAAAGGAAAATGAAATGTTGCTAAATTTCTATTTTTGCTGTTAAATATCTCCACCTCCCAGTACCATTTATATTTAAATGTAGTCAGGTGTCAACTTGAAGTGTTCAACTTCTGCTGAAAATCAGTAGACTCTTCCAAAAAAATTACATCTATTTTATGGAAAATACCTCTGAACATACAGTCCAAAAGGCTTAAATCACTTCTGGGGCTGAGAGACGATATTGTTTTCTCATGTTTTCTCTATGGCTGTTTCCTAATTATTGATGTTGCGGTGCCAGTGACTCTAAGTCATTTACAGAGCTTTGAAAATGTAACCTGAGATCTCCTATCCATTGCTCAGCTCCAACGAATTCCCTGTCTTCTCGTGTTACATTTTCTTTATTCGATGACCTTCAATTCAACTACTACTAGACAAGTTTACAAAACATACGGTTGCTTTGAAATTATTGCAAATAATTTCTCTTTTTGTTTCATGCCCCCTCGGAGAATGTTTTAAAGGTTGTACTTACATATAATATTTTCCAATTTCTTAAGAATGTTGCGTTTTAAAAGTGAACAGTTTTCAACTACCAATAATAGTCTTGCAGGACTTCAATAAACGCTCACAGCGTGCTTCCTAAATTGCTAGTATTTTTTCCTCTTATTTAAAAGCTTTATTCCTTTTGCAAAAAAAAAAAAAAAAATCTTGCTAGATTATTTTAAGAGGACAACATTTATGCCTAAAGCTATTTACTGATGATAAAAAAGAGTAGCACTGTTTGCTCATCTATTATTTTCCACATTGGCAGCTATTTCATATTCTGCCCTACCCTGCTACGTACTAAATACTTTGCAGCTTTTCGATACTTCATTTTATCATTTTTAACAGTTCTTAGATTCCTTTCTAGCCACATCAGATTTAATTTTTTTCCTTATTTTTATTAAGTGTGATTTTTTCCTCCCTGTATCATAATCACCTCTAACATCCCACAGTAAACAGCAGGTGGTTCTAATCAATCTCTTTCCATCCATTATTTATTCCTTCAAAGTTTGTCTTTTAAAAGTTCAATATTTTTGGTGCTATATATTTTATAATACCCTCACGTAATTTTCATATCCGATGGTACCATTATCACAAGATACCAGATGTTCAGTACTTCTCTCTTAATTATCATACTTAGGCCTTATGTCTTAGAACTAATTGAGATAATCTCTGAGATAATCTTTGATCTGAGTATTTGCTTCCAACACTGGGAGGACACAATACTACATTACCTCAAGATACATTCATGCAATATTTAGTAATTGCTCATAGGAACAGCAATTTGAAAGTTTGAGCCCCAAAAAGAAGTCTGCAGTAGCTGCTTTTCCCAGACATTCCTCAACCTCCTGCAGTCCATAGGACTACTCAAGTTCTTAATGCTATGCATGTTGAAGAATTGCTTCTTAAACCTGGGAAAACAAGTTTTTGTCAGGCAGGAAAAATATACATACAAGAAAATATATTGCTTAACAGTCCTGAATTATATCTTCTTTTAAACATTGATTCTTCTCTCCTAGCACCTCACAGCTGTTAGCAGAAATTACAGAATTTGTGAACTGAAGTTCCAGTGGTGGAATAACGTGCCTGTTGTCCAAAAAAATATTTCTTTAAAAAAATAATTAAGATAATTTTTTTAAAAAATTTAAATTTAGTTTTTCTTCCAAAAAGTATTTCTCAAAATAGTGGACGTTTGTAACCAGCATGTTGCTTATAGCCTGATTTGCTAAGCCCCTGCTGCCCTTATCACACTACAGAAAGCCTTCTTTCCAGAAGGTATTGATATCTACCTTGATAGCCTGGGAAAGAGATGCTTAACAAGACCCCAATGGATTTTACAGCTCACAGGTCATTAAAACCAAAGTCTCTCGCAATGATCGCTTTCTCTTCCAAGAGTTGCAGTGAATTTTGAGAATAGCACTCCACAGCAGCGTTAATGTTATGGATTTAAAAAAACCTTACAGTTTGAAGCAGATTTAAGGAGTTAAAAGCAGATTCAGCAGTGCTATTTTTACATTGCCAAGCAAGCATAAAACTCTGTTTTAACTTCTGAGGAAAAGCAGTAGAGAGAAGAGCTTATCTTCAAGGGAAGAGAGAACGTCTGTCTCCAGAGACATTGTTGCTTCATCTAAAGCCATCCAGAAAACAGTGTGTGCCAATCAGT
Source organism: Pygoscelis adeliae (assembly GCF_000699105.1). Taxonomy (NCBI): domain Eukaryota; kingdom Metazoa; phylum Chordata; class Aves; order Sphenisciformes; family Spheniscidae; genus Pygoscelis; species Pygoscelis adeliae. Next base: position 1,026,417 of record NW_008824053.1, read on the forward strand.
TCAGTTCCACTGAGTGTTAAAAAGAAGATGAATAAGCAGGTTTGCATTACGAACTGGTGCTGAACCTGGGAGTTTGGAAGCCTGGCTTCCCTTCCTTGCCAAGCTCTCTCTAACCTCGGTTAGCTGTGAGCTGATTTACTAGTCCTTAGGTTTTGTCTTACCTTCGATTATTGTTTTGAATGGCATTAATACAGGAACGCACACAGTGGAAGCTTCCAAGAAAGCATTTGAAATATTTAATCAGTAAAAATAATAAAGATTTCATTGTTTGCTTTAACTTTTGACCCACTGCAAACAAAACATAACATTCCTGCAGAAAACAAAGGTATGTCAACTATGAACTCAGTTGTCTGTGACATAGGGACGTACCCTAGGGCTTGCTTTTGTGATTATATTTTCTATGCGACTTTTTTAATACGGCATTTAAATTATAGTTAGAAAAGTTGAAGGGACTGTAGTTGACTGATACCGAAAAGGGTGGGATGGAAAGCATTTTAAGAGGCCAGACTTACTTAAATTTTCAAAGCAGTTTCAAAGGCAATAAGATGAGGAGGAGAAACCACCTGAGGAAGACACAAGAGAGAGCAGCTGCCTAGGTGACAGTACTACAGAAAATATGGGAGACAGTGAATCGCAAGCTGAAAGTAAGTCAGCAATGACAACATCCTAAAAAAGGAGTGGAAGAATCAATATTTAAAAGGTGTGTGGAAGGAAGGAAGTTAGCTGTCTTACAGTCTGTATTACAACTATGCCTATGTACTTACTGCTGTGGTAAGGTCTCAGCTGGCACATTGTATCCTTACCAAGACAGACATGAACGAGAGCAGGCAAGAGCATGGCTCCCAGAGCACAGCAAGCTAACAGAGTCACAGCAATTAGCTGTGCAACAGCAGTGCAAAAAAAACCAGAGTTTCTCCTATACAGTGATGTGGCATATTGTAAAAAGTAAAAGTTTTAGAATAACTAGCATAGAAAACAATTTTTTAATATTTTTTTCTTCCAAACAATCACCCAATCAAATAGCTTTTCTTTTAGTATAAATCACAGAATCATAGAATCACTAAGGTTGGAAAAGACCTCTCAGATCATCGAGTCCAACCGTCAACCCAACACCACCATGCCCACTAAACCATGTCCCTAAGCGCCTCATCTACACGTCTTTTAAATACTTCCAGGGATGGGGACTCAACCACGTCCCTGGGCAGCCTGGTTCAACGTTTAACCACTCTTTCAGTAAAGAATTTTTTCCTCATGTCCAATCTAAACCTCCCCTGGCGCAACTTGAGGCCATTTCCTCTCGTCCTATTGC
>NW_008824053.1:1031475-1061536 GCF_000699105.1 Pygoscelis adeliae
GCCTGGGCACACTGCTGGCTCATGTTCAGCCGGCTGTCGACCAACACCCCCAGGTCCTTTTCCGCCAGGCAGCTTTCCAGCCACTCTTCCCCAAGCCTGTAGCGCTGCATGGGGTTGTTGTGGCCGAAGTGCAGGACCCGGCACTTGGCCTTGTTGAATCTCATCCAGTTGGCCTGGGCCCATCGATCCAGCCTGTCCAGGTCCCACTGCAGAGCCTTCCTACCCTCGAGCAGATCAACACTCCCACCCAACTTGATGTCGTCTGCAAACTTACCGAGGGTTCACTTGAATCCCTCATCCAGATCGTGAATAAAGATATTAAACAGAACTGGCCCCAGTACTGAGCCCTGGGGATCACCACTTGTGACCGGCCACCAACTGGATTGAACTCCATTCACCACAACTCTTGGGCCTGGCCGTCCAGCCAGTTTTTTACCCAGTGAAGAGTACACCCATCCAAGCCACAAGCAGTCAGTTTCTCCAGGAGAATGCTGTAGGAAAAAGTGTCAAAGGCTTTACTAAAAGTCCAATCCTTCATTATCTGAGTGACTTCTTACTACAATTTTACACTTGTTGTATGGTTCTGAATCATTATGTTCCGTGTATTCAGTCAGAGACTCACACAATTCAATGGCTTCCAGCCATTCTAATAGCTCTAATTTCATGACAGTTCTTCAAAATTTGATCCCAAATTACTCAAACGTGTACAAAACTATTGTTTGTGTTTACATTTTAGAATCTGCACACCAAGTTCCACCTTTATTTATATACTTAATTTTACTGTGGATACCTGAGGCCTAAGTCCGCTGTAGTTTTGTACTAATATGTATGATCTCACCAGATCATTCACGTACATATTCTTCAACAGCTTGAACAGGCACTGTCATGGTTTCTAGTCTTGGAACATGAACCGTTCTGCTATCCTCATCTTTACACTACACAGTTGTAATTTTAAGTATTTATACCTTATGGGATGGATTATGCAGAATCAATTCTTCTTTGTAGCAATAATAGATCAGTATCATTCAATGACACAGACAGTTCTATCCTGTATACCTGAAGCCATCAATACTGTTCTCCTGTGGTTAGGTTTTTGTTCATCACTTTCAGCTAAGTAAAATGATTGGTTTGGCATAAAGTACTGATAAGGCACAAGTGGGCCTCTAAAGAGTGCCTCACAAACCCTGCGTAAAGGGACATGCCTGAGACAAGCCTGAAAATGGGACAGGTTTTTCAAAAACAGGACTGTACCAGGTAGAGCTGCAGAGAACTGGGCTGTGCTGCTGGCCTGTAGGCAGAGACAGATTGCACTAATTTAGATAGTTCCCTGGGGCTTTCAAAATTATGCCATGGGCCACTCCATGGGTGTGAGTTACAAGCTGCAGCTCTTTGAAGAACAGCATTGAATTTCACCCCAATGTATAGGCTCTGCAGTCTGATATATATCATGTTGACAGAGTCAATTCTTTCACATCAGAGCTCTGTTGTCCAAGTCAGTGAATTCAGAGCGTATTCACGTTTGTATCTGCGGCTAGTCCCTAATTTTCTGAATTCAGTAGGCATATCTAATATAATTCAGATCAAGCTCTTACTCAGATTTCTATCCTTTTATGTCTTACACTTTCTTCTTATATTTTTATGTTTCAACCACATGGTAAATTACCTATTTTAAAGAAAAATCCTACTGATGGATTTATTATTTAGCTTGCCACTCAATTCTAGCAGGTGGATATTCAGGACTAGATAGTGAACAAGCCTCAGCAGGCAGAAAAAAGAGAATGAGGAAGAAGTCTTCTTTCCCTGACACGTTCTGTCAGCCTCCTTCTACATGTTTTAGCTTTTCATTTCTCCCTCCTTCCAGGTTTTATTTCTTTATTCCCTCATATTTCTTTTTCTCCTTTCTCGTACACTGATCAAACACTCACAGTTTGTCTTTCATACAGAACGATATCGCGGTCACATTTTCCATCAAACCATTGCCACTGGGATAAGCAATGGTGATTTCTGTTACTAGACCATGTTACAGTTAACACCAGAAAACATTGAATAAAGAGCCCAAGGAACAAACAAGTTACCATCAGATTAGATTTCTGTATAAAACATTGTCTTCTGGGCCAAAATATTCCTTCAGATTGTATTTGAGGTGTTTAAAGATTTCTCTAGGTGACCTTCAAGTCATTAAAAAAATCAGCCAAATATTTCTTCTACCAACCAACTTTCACTAAGGATAGAATACATTATAGTTTGATACAAATGCAGTAGTCAAAGAACCGAGGAGAGAGACTGCAAAGCATTCTGGACAACAGTAGTCACAATTCCATAATTTCTTGCTAATTATGGACTTGGCACCAAGATTTCCCCAAAGGAAAAAACAGAGGAGCTTCATCCTTGTCTAGCTTGGCCTTCAGAGTAAGAAGTCATAAGAGGAAGATAAGAGGCTCAAAGGCACTTAGCAGCTCGGCTAATCCTTCAGGGGAGGCAGTAGAAGAAAGGCTACACAGAGTACATTACCATCTTCCCAACCACCTTCCAAAAGACCTTCCAGGAAAAGTGTGGAAGTGAATGTTTTTGCACAGGCATCACCCATATTTTGCAGAAATTTTCACATCCTGTACCTTACTCCAATTCCCTAACCAATTTGGATCTGCAACTATCCACTCCCGGATCGCTCCTGCAAAAAAAGCCTACATTTGCATTCCTGGTGTTAAGCAGCCTAAACACTTCGTGTATTCAGGAAGCCAAAAACCAAGCCTTGGACTGTGCAATGAGAAGGTCTTTTGGAACTTTCACCATTGCCAACCAGCCACACCTAGCAAAAACATGAAGTCTCTAATTTATCATTGTTCTTCAAAGAGGTTTATTTCCCCTCCCAATTTTTCAAGTTTCACAGGGCTTTGAAAAAGAAAAGTCATACTTTGAGTTCCCATGTCCTCAACAGAAATGGAAAATTAGGCCTGAAACACATCACCAGACAGTCCATATTCCAGGATAGCGGTTAGTGGAATATATTATAAGCCAGATGCACTATTTCTCAATATCTTTTCTCACCTTTTGCTTCGTTTCACGTCGTACTTCACTAGGATTTAAGTCAGCATTTTTCCCCTTTCTTCTTTTGCATTTTGGGAAACTGGGTTAAAGTTAATTAATAACATGTTCAGCTACCAGGATTGATTTTATTAAGGTTTACGTAGACAATTTGCTACTACTGCTATTGTTATGAATTATTTCTTCTGCTTTACCTCTTACTGAAGTATTGTAATTACTTTAGTGTACAAATCAGCTACTAGATTAATATACCAGAGTAAGACTACAGCAACTATTACAAAATTAATAATTTATGGACTTGGTTTAGTATTATATATTATCTGGCTGCTACAGAATTATTTTAGCTGTTATATTTTTGCTACCAAGACCGTAGTCTGATAAATGTCCTGTCCCCCATCCCTCCCCAAGAAATGAGTTTATGTTCCAATTAAAGTAACTAGTTCTTACCAGCACAAAAAAAGCTTTCCAAAAGGAATAATCATTCATTGAAACTAAAAGTTTACTAATACCTGCAAAAGCCCATCCTTTCTAAGTTCAAAATAGTAAAAATACAGCTCGGTATGCAAAGTCGATTCAAACACAGGTTTTCCTGGAAAATTTCTTTTTTATTCCTTCTATTTCTCCAGTGGCTGTATATAACAACTAAAATCTGAGGTAGGACTAGAGCAAAACCACTTTGATTGTACTTTAATACTCCTCAAAGAATTTTGTCAGACAAAACTCATTATTCAGTTTCCTCTTCTCCCCTTGCAAACCAATAATAGAGTTGGCAGTTTTCAAAGCACAGAAAGATTGGAAATTGGCTTTCTTGGCAAAAATATGCTTCTGAATCAGGCCTCAACATCTTTTTTCAAGACAATGCTCTTTTTCTTCAAGTACTGTATTCTGCCACTTCCAGAGCAGTAGCTTCCTGCCCAATCCATCTCCTGCCATAGCATGTATTCAACGCTTACATCTTCATTTGAAAAAGATTTCTGCTCATTCCTGTTATAAAACAACTAATTTCCTTCTTCTGGATTTAGAACTACCTTTTGTGACAATTACTAATTTGTAGACTACATGCTGAGCCTAATGATTTTGATTTCTCCATTTTTATGTTAGGGTCCGCTTCTCAGTTTCTGGAATAAGCTGGCTCTGTAAACCTTATTGAAGAAACTCGGAAAAGGCAGGCAAGCTGAGCTGAACCCTTCACCCTTCACTCATCACTAATTCACCCTAGGAAGCTGTTAAATAGCTGGATGAATTGTGTTGTTTATCCAAATAACTAGAAATTATAATCTATAGTTAAGACATAAATGAACCTTTGAATTTCTAATTTATAATTAGAAAGTATTCTCTATTCTTTCAGCTTTCAAAGACATTTGTCACTCATTTTGAAGTCTGTCATACTTCTCCATATAATCTCTTCCTTTGGCAACTATCCCTTTATTATTTCATTGGTTTGAATCTACTAGCCTGTTGTTCAGCTGCAGCAAGCAAATGTAACAGTGTTTTGCATTCTAATCCCGACAAAATCTGCTATTGCTTCTTTTCCCTGTTTGTTAGAAATGCGTGACAATAACTCTCACCATTTTTTTCCTGCGTTATTATAATAAATACCCTATTTCTTCTGTCAGAAGGGGCGATTTTTTAATGTTTGCCCTCAGTCAGTTGTGCAGAGATACTTTCTTTCTCACCTGAAGTCTTTATCTCACTCTTATTTTTTTCATTCATCCACTCTCTGTAGCTCTCCCTAGGCTTTATTAATCAAGTTTGGTTAGTGGGATTTCAAAGACTTCATCTTTGAGAAAAAAAAGGAACTTATATCCTTGTTCCCTCATCCATTTTTCTTTCCAGTCTATACAAGGTAGAAATGGGCATTTAAAATGAACTGAAAGTATGGCACAAAAAATGGCACTTCCAGAAGAAATAATATAATACATTAAAAGTGAATCTATGCAGACTCCAAAGAGAAGCAGCACATGAAATGATATGCCTAGCGCCACAAATAAGCTTGCTATACATCCCCCTAAGTTGTCAAGTTTGTCTGTAGCATTTTGTTGCCCTCCTTATGGGGTATGCCCTGTAGCATTCTGACTGCAAAACAAGACCCAAATCTACATAAACACGATTCCTTCACAAGAAAAGAAAAGGCATCGGAAATCCTGTTCTTCTCTCTTGGTCTATACAAACTACTAGCAGTACAGGATGGTGTTTAGACAGAAGAGAATAGTTTAAAATGCAGAGAAGAGGTGAGCCTAATCAAAAAACAAGAGTTACTCTACCCCACTTCTACAAAGAAACTACTCTCACACAAAAATAAATAAATACTCTCCGGCACTTTACTCTTTTACTGAACTGGGGAAATTCTCCACAGCTGGCCTAACCCTGCTAGCCTGAAAATCTGTGCCCCAAGAGCAGACAGCTGTGGGTATTGCTTCTTGTCACAAAGTAGTAGTTAACCCCTCTCCTGCCAGCTTCCAAAGAGAATTGACACACCTGTAACCTGAAAGGCAACAGTATAGTTAAAGCAGAGGTGCGTCTTCGATTGTATTACTCTGTAACTTGGTCAAACTAAGGTTATAGAAATCTCATCCTTCATCCTGAGCAAAGGGAAAAGTTTATCTTTAAGTCATATTTTTCAGAAACAAACAAACCCTTAGGACATGCTTCCTCCCTCCTTGTCTTTTTTCTTTTCCTTTTCAGTTCCTTTCCACCTTTCCTGACCCAGGTTAAGCAGCCTAATTCTTTCTTATATCTGCTGAGACTTAAGCAGGTAATTGAAAGAAGTATATTTCCGACATAGTGGATTCCCCCTGTTTCTTCCCCTTGTCTTGAATTCCCTCCTAGACATAGTCTTCTATTTCTCATCCATTCTCCTCCGCACCACCACCCCCAACCCGAGAAAGGTTGTGGTGAAGCGGTAGAGGGAACTCAGCAGAGAACTGCAGGAGGTGGCCTGGCACTGACCAGGTACACCACTAGGTACACAAGCCCTCTCCGGGCTCGTCACACCACTGTGAAAGCTCTGTGCACCTTTGCAAGGTGCAAGTCACTTCTGACTTGCATTTCTAAGGAAGTCTGTTGCTTAAGTTAAAAATACTGCCTTCCTTTCCTCTGCAAGGTCACAGTATTTTAAGCAGCTGTGATTTAGGTCTAGCAGCTATAATAATTTCTTCTTGCTGAGAGTCCAGAGACACTCAGGCAGTGAATTTGGGTGACAAATTCAGATAGTGCAGATTTCAGATTCTATCCATCTTGTCTGCAGTCTTTCTTGTTCTGGTTCAATAGTAGTTTGCATGTGATTTTGGGCTTGTTACAATTTGTGTTTCACTGCATTTCTCCTATGGACCCTGCAAGCTCTGCTAACCCCAAGAATTTCTGTTAACGAGACAGCCAATTCATCTGCCATCCCACCCTTCTCAGTCCTTTAGCTTCTTAGCTGCAAAAAAAAGAAAACTATTCCTAACCATTCTGCTTGACAGAAAGTGGGGGTTTTGAGAGAGAAATGGGAACTGACATAGCAAGGGTTTTTTAGGAAACAGACATTTCCGTCTAACATTATGCTGGATTTTCTCTTCTTCTCTACCCCCCTCCCTCTACAAAAGAGTCAGGATTTCCAAATAATCTAATAAGTAATTTTTTTTTTCTGAATCCTTGTGTCCTCAAAGAAAGACAAGTCTTCAGATATAGTTTTAATTGCTATCCTTCTTCACAACTCGTTATACCGAAGAAACCAAAGACTTAAGCTTCTATGTACTTGAAAGGGACCACTAAATTCCTATTAGTGTAAATGGCAGAAGATCAAGATTTGAGGCCTTGCACTCAACAATGCTTATAAATTCAGCTGTCTAGTGGAATCTACACCTAATACACAAGATAGGTGCTAAGCTTTCAGGGTTCTTTTCTGAGAAAGGAAGACCCTTCCTAAACTAGAGACACACCTTATCTTGCAGCTGCATGTTGAATACTGGGGAAAGGGCAGAGAATACCGTAGCTTGCAGCTAGGTGCCTATATCCAGGTCTCTGCTGTAAAAACAAACAAACAAACAAATAAAAAAAAAAACCACAAAGCAAGAATGCCAATAGATTAACAGCCTGACCATCAGGTGGGCCCTCATGTTCAATCATAGGAATACTGAATTCAAAATGGGGTCTTCAGCCCAGCCCAGTAGGAACTTGATTTCCCAGAAAGGAAATCTAGGCATCCCTGGCTTTAGAAACAGGTTAAGTGGTGGTTTTTCCACCCGGTTGTGCCAAAATACCAGTTTTGCTGCATGCATAGGCACTTGAGTAACTGTATGATCTTAGCCCTTGATGGTTCTGGGGCTATCAGTTTTGATGCACTAAATCAGTTGCCTGTTGCCCGCCTTGACTTACAACCAGCCCAAACCTCCCACTTTTTTGAGCTGCATGCGCCAGCTTGAGTGAGATTGAGCCATTTCTTTCCACCTTAGTCTCCCTAGCCAGTCACAGGGTTTTCAGTGGTAAAGTAAATCACCCTCATAACAAACCTACAGCTATATGAATAATTACTCATTCTGACATACCTTCAATCAGTGGATATTCATTCTTTCATTAAGTAGCATTGCTAAAAATTATGTGCCGAATATGTACCATTAACCAGATGGAAAAACCTCCCCTTCATGTCATTTTGGAAGCACATCAGCTGGTTACAAAACATTGTTTTTTCCCATTCAACCTTGACCGGAGTTAGAACTTGTTAGTTGTCATGGCAATAAAAGCATGCATTCAGGTGGTAGGAAAGAGAAATTAGCAGGTTCCATTTGAAACTACTCTGTTAGGGTATGCTCCTAGGAAGATTTATACACCAGGCAAAGATTGATAGTACTTAGTTTTGGTGTAGTTGAATGTTTTGAAAAACCAGTCAGTATGATAAATGTGAGTTTCTTATTTTGTGATATCATTTTATCTAGCTGTCTGTTTGCCAGAATACACCAGTGATTGATTGTCTAAATGCCTTTTTTTAAAGTTACTCTGGTAAAATAAATATGAAGGAAACTAAATATGATTTTTTTTTTTCCAGAGGCATTGTAAAAAATATACCAAAAGGAAAATAGTAATCTATGGCTAGTTTTGCAGGAGGCTCTGTTGCATTGCTCTGTATGTATCAGAGAGTAGACTTACTTTTAAAAGCAAAACAGAACAATGCTGTTACTTCAGAAAGTCCTTGAAGCTTTTAATAAAGCCAGATTTAAGCTTTAAAAGTTGGAATAGCTTGCGTCACTAGGTATGTAACTGTCTTGCCTTTATTGCCAGTGCATTTAATTTAAAAGAATTCACTTGTGGTCAGACACCAGTAGCCATTTTCTGACTTAGAACATATATATGAAGTTTTATTATAGAAATTTTACTGTTTAGGTTTTCGTTTTCACTGATCTAAAGCAATTAAAAGTAAGAGGGGGGGATTGTGTGTGTGCGAGAACAGGAAGGCAAGAAACATGTAGCTCTTTCCAGTGAAGACTTCCCCTGGCAGATCTGATCCCACAGCTCCTCGCAAACAAAACCACAGTAACGGAGACGTTCCAGAGAAAAATCCTCATGGCAAGATCACCTACACCTAAACAATTCTTGACAGACACTTCCCTAGTGTACTCTTAACTATCCCCACCGATGGAGATTATACAGCCTTCCTAGGAAATCCACTGCAATGCTTAACAATCCTTACACTTGGGAAAGGAATTCTTTTCTTAATGTCTAACCTACACTTTTCATGCTGTCGTTGACACCCTTTCTTTTTTCTCTTATACACAATGAACGTGGAAATTAATGTATTCTCTTCCCCTTTGCAGTAATCTTTAACATGTGAAAACTGTTACCGTGTCTCTTCTCAAGGTACATCCACTGAAAAAAATAGTAAATTTATCCCAGGTCGTGTGTTTATTTATCCCACCCATCAACTCACCTTGGATAACTCCCCTGTTCTTTGCCTGCCGCAGCAGTGAAGAAAAATCCCTGAAACCAGTTTGAGCCAAAAGCAGGGGCTTTTGCAAGTGGGGCGGGGTAAGAGCAATCTCATGGCTTTCATGAGTCAGCTGACAGGAGATAGTTCTGCTGGTTTCAGTAGAGCAGCTATCAATCAGCTTGTCTAAACAAAACAACCTAAGGTTTGTAATCATTTCTCAAAGGTCTTGCTTTCTAACTGACTCATTCCTGTTTCCCTTCTCCAAACTAAAAATTTCCTCTCTATATTGCAGTCTGGTACCCACACCTGAAGATAATACTGAAACTTCTCTTAAGCTTATATTAAAAAAAGTATAAATGCTACTATACACATTACAGTTTTCTTCTTTTCTTCTTCCTCTTTACAACACAATGACAGATTCAGTGAAAGTACTGCCAAGCCAGGCATACCCCATCTTCTACGTTGCAGTTGATTGTTCCTATCATAAAAAGCGTGATACTTCGCACTTGTCTTCACAGAATTGCCTTCGGTTTTTTTCAGGTTTTTTTCCTACTTGTCCAGATCATTTCCAATTCTACTCGTCTTCTAATTTGCTTGCAGCCCCTCCCAGTTTGGAGTCAAGCAGTGAATGCTCTGTAGAGCGCTCAGCAATTACACTTCCCACGCAGTGCTCAATTCTGCATATTTGGCACAACAGGGTTTGCAGACTCATCTTGCTGCTATTAGAGGTGGTCCTAATTATATTATGGAGCAGGTAGAATGAAAAGCCAAAGAATTTAATAATCATGAAAATAACACTGCCTTCTAATTCCAAGGGGAGGTAGCATGGTCACACTTGAAAACAGGCTGCTCATATGGAAAACAGAGTGTGCATTTTTGCCTTGAAAGAGGGCATTTAAATCTCTGACCTTCACGAGCAAGACCAGCAACAGCATGCTGTGATTTTTTTCTCTCTCTTTTAAAGTAGTTGTTCTTATTTCCAGTGTCATTGCAATACTTGGACAACAAAATTATTACATAGCATCATTGTCAGTTTTCAAGTTGTGAGATGAGATGAATTAGTGTCTGCCAAAAGAGAGGTCTCACCTAAATGTAAAAGAGACAAAAGCTATGTTTCAAGGTACCAGTGAATAAAAGACTAACAGGTGTTATGACTAGAAGCGCTGTGCATCATAGTATTTGTGTTCATTGATACAATGTCAGGAGAATTCTTCAAAACGTATTGAAGAAAAACTTTCAGAAACTGACAGTGACATTTAGCTCAAGAAGAACTGAAAATAGAAGCAGTAGCTTTTAGGAGATCATTTTTTCTTCCGTAGCCTCTTAAATAGGCAGAAAGAGGCAGGGTCCCCATGGCTGCTGAATGTGTCTGCACTATCTACCAAATGTTCCTACTCCTTCAGGCAATATTACCTTGCACTAGTATTTTTAATATATTTTAATGTGATTTTAATGGGTGGCCTGGTATTAGCTTAGAAATGGTTACTGTTGTGTTTGCATTATTGGAAATTTCGTATTTTTGATCTAAGAATTTTGTATCAGACTTTTGGAATGGGGGGGGGGGGGCAGGGGGACCCCCCACACCACAAAGCGTACCACCCACAAAGCATACCGCCGCATGAGGGGGGTACCACACACATTACAAAAATTGTAATGTTTCCTGGGACACGGAAAAAAAAGAGGAAAAGCCACAGGGAAGATTCTCAAGACAAGCGTTGAAAGTGATAAAAAAGTTCATCGCTACTAAGTCATCCTTCTCATTCATGTTTTACAGAAAAAATCATGCCCATTGGTGAATATTTCTGTATATTTTGAACTCATTGGTTTTGAAGCACTGGAGAGAAATAATGAAAGGTGACTCCTCGGTTCCCTGTCTGTGATGGCTCAAGGGCAAAACAGAAGTTCTGTATGAAGGCTGAAATGAAGGCATTGAAATTGACGCTAAAGTGCAGATACAGGAATATCCTCACGAATTTTACTACACTTTGCTCAAATTGTGTCTGCCTTTTCCTCTGAGGATCGAATTCAGACACTGTAAAGCTCTGCAGCCATAGGAAACTCAGGAAAATTGCCCTGTTTCCTTTGGCTGGTATCCTATTATTTCAGCTCAGAGAGCAGGCAGGCTGCAACTCTGGGACCGTCTTCAAAGTTGAACCATTTTAAAGAAATGCATAGTTTTACAATTAGGGAAATGAAATGAAATTATCTTCCCCTTCCGTTGACATTGAGTCATAGTTCTCAGGGATATTATAGAAAAAAAAAAAGAATAAAACAACTAAGACACCTTTGTGATACGTTTCCAATGGCAGTAATATGTGCTAGACTTACGATCACATATGAATTATAAAACATAAGCATTGTATGGGTATTAGTTAACCATTACCACTTCACATGGTTTGATCCATGAATGGGAAGGACACAACCAACCTTCTTCTATTCTTTATTTGTCATATGCACTTTCAGTTCCTCTCTTGGCCATTCTTCCTGTGGCTCCTGCTTATCACCACTCATTGGATAATTTTAGCCGCTTTGCTTAACTATAAGCAGTAATGAATATATCTGCTAATAGTGTTATGGAGAACACTTAAAACTCTATTTGTATTTGAATCTTTCTTTTCATTTCTCTCGTGATTAACACTGAAAATATATAGCTTTTTAACAACAATATTGTGGTCTTGGAATGCAGAGGAATATGGAACCAGGTCTCGAAACCCTAGTTCCTCCCTACGTCCATTTATATTTCCTTAACATAAGTTCATTTTTTCATTTCACTTTTTTTACAATGGTAAGTTCTCAATGCAGGCAAGCTCATTTCTGTCTTACTGCAGGAACATGTTAATGAGTAGTTATACTTCATTTGGCTTAAAAGATAATAACTAACACTCACTCTAAGCATTTTTTAGTCAGCTTATGCTGTCTACTGCAATATCTTTTTCCTAAGGACTCATTAGATTTCAAAGAATAATGATTAATTGCTGAATATAACATTTTTTCCAACACTGAAAATTGTATGGGCTATTGTATTCATGTTATGCAGGTAATCCATGGATATGTCACTTGAAGTATCCGCTATCCTCGTTTACTATTTCAGGGTTCTAATCTACATGCATTTCCTCGCCACGAGCTGACCTGTTAATAGTAAGATCAGCAAGGCTACAAGATTTATTGTTGGCCTATTCTAGAACAGCCTCATTTAAAGATGAATCTGCAACAGTGAGGGAAGAATTAATTAGAATGATTGTGCAACTTATCTAACATTCTTCAAGACAGGACAAAATATTCAGAAGACATTTCTTGTTTTCCACAATTAAAGCAGCGAGAACACGATCACTGATGACATCCTCTTGACTAAATGCTGTAATGTTCTCAGACGGCAGTCATGCATTCAACAAACGTATTTGATGCACAACGTAAGCAAAGTCTGCCAAGTGTTTAAAGTCATGTTCATATGTCAGAACATACATTTCATGCACTGGAATTACTTGCAGAAGTGGCCGAGCAACTATAGGCATTATATACATACGCACGTGCACACGCACACATAGATCATTTCTTTCTGCAGCGGTCCTGCCATCATGCTGTCACATACCACTGTCGCTAGGATCACATCTGTTCATAGTCATAGGGTATGAATTAATTTTATTTATAGTATTTATAATTATTTTAGCCTCTAATGATCTTTTTTCATTTTGCAAATGCAAACTTGTCTTTGACTCCTCTTTTTTTCAGTTGTCCTTTTCCAGCTGAACCTAATGCAAGCAGAAAACTTGTAATAATTTAACATATTGATTTGCTTTACTAATATTCTAAAGTTTTTTACCAAAGTTGTCTTTCAGCATGGAGTTGATTAGATATTGAATGCTTATATTATATGTTTTTCTTCAAAATTTGTACTATAGTGCTATTGTAGCCTTAGTGGCCTAAGGCTATATAAACGACAAAGCCTGGAGGGAGAGGTGTACATTTGACTATAGCAGCTAACATAGCTGGAAATAACCCACCACTGGACGACGTGAAGGAATGCTCATGTGCTGAAAGGTTATTACTCAAAACAAACCCTTCAGATGCTTCACCTATTAAGTGGTATTGTGACTCCTTACAAACCTTGCCTAAAAATTCTTTATGGCACAAGACATTTTCATTGCCTATACCTGCTGGAATACCAGCGTGGGGATTAGCCATATCAGAGGGCAAAGCAGAGGGCTTTTAAGGTGGAAGGTACAGTAAGACTTGCATAACAACAGGTAAATTGGAGAACTCTAATTTCAGCTGCATATATAATAGACCTTCCATTATTGTGCTTCTCCTCCTCCTCATTCTGAGATACCTACCAGTATAATACATATATCAGTATAATTTAGCCTTATGAGGAGACAGTGGGTGGTCTCTCAAAGACCGGTACGCTTGTCACTCTTGTACTTATTGAAAAGAATTGCCATTCTTTACCTTACTTTATTCTTACCTTATTAACAAAGAAATTATCTCCGTATCTCTGTTGCTGACGGTCCCCATATTTTCTTACCCCATTTTGTCCTCCTCTCTGTCTCAACAGTAATACCTCCATACATTCCGCATGAAGTTATTTACTTTGTGTCCCCAACATTATAATTATTTTTTCCACAAAAAACTCCCATTATTCCCAGAAATTTAGAACAATACTTTGACATGTAAAGGAAATGCGGACAGAATATTCAATCCAGGAGGCAGGGCTTTGCTTTCCATTATGAGGCTTTGCAATAAAGAGACAAAGATTTATTGAGAAGGCAACAATCTAGGTCAGCTAGCTCTTCTGAAAGAGATGAGGGGTGTCTTGAATCAAACTAAGATGACAAATTCTGCCTCAGTGAAACTATTTGCTATTCAGAGTCCTACATCATACAAGAAAAATGGTGGGTTTATTAGTTTCCATTCTCCTCCTGCTTCTCAAATCTCTTCATAAAGTCCAGTTATTTTGTACTTAATTGCCCTGACATCTAAAGTACTTAGCCTCTGGCTTGTGAACTAAATATTGTTCTTACAGGCTTGTTTTGCCTTACGCTCTGAATATTATCTGTAGAGTACACTAGTCACCTTCTAGGAGAATATGCCCTTTGAAGTAAGTAGCATGAGAAAAGTGTACAGTCTTGTCCACAACTTGGGGAAACACAAAAGGTTTTGGTTTTGTTTGGGTTTTTTTCCCCAAAAAAATTACCACAATCTATTTTCTTGCCATTGCAGTGGCCACAACTCTTGTTCATATTCCAGTGTTCTCACAAAGGAAAGCTTGCCGCCTTGCTCTCTTTCACTGCCTGATGACTTCTACCACATCTGTGCAAAGTGCTATTACTCTGTTTTTGTCTTCTCGGTCCTTAAATTCTTCCTCTGTTTTACAGCGTTGCCCCACTTCTTGCAGATGTACTTGTCTACACTTTTCATTCAATAATGTTGGCTTAAAGAACAAAAATCTTAGGAGACTATTGTTCACATCAACCCTGTACATGCTGACATGGGAACTGTGTAAAATAAGGAGATAAATATACTTTGCTTTTGTGCTTTTGACATGGCACTTGCAGTTTTTATGGACTTTTTAGTTCTAGCAGGAAGTAATTCTGTTTGACTGGTGTGAACATGTATGTTTACTTATTGCAACCAGACAAGGACAGTGTATAAGAGAAGATTTTAACTAGCATAAATATCAGCTCAAGGGCTAATTCCTATTCAATGTCAAAAGAAGATGGATATCCAAATGCCATTTTGTGCTACTGAAAATATCTCCATTTGTTAATACCCATATTTTAAGTGGAAAATCTCTTTCTGCCTAGACCTGTGTGCCTGTATGCATGTAAGCATAATTATATAGATATTAGATTAAATTCAGGGTCTTAATATGTTAAAACTAGACACAAAAAGTGAGTTGTGAGTAACATGAGTTAAGTCTCTCTGGCCACTGGGTGTCAATGTTGATGCATATTACCTCAAGAAAGAAGAATTTTATAGGCAAGAGAAAACAAATGTTTCCAAGTAGATAATATAAATGGATTATCTTGGTTGACTTGGAAAATTTGCTTATTCCTTCCCTCCTACAGAATTGTTGGCTTGTAGCAATTGCCTAATACATACATACATACATACCAACTTTTCCTGTACTCATTCAATATGTTTGTGACATGACTCCATTATGGAAGTTGTTTCTTACCCGTTTTCACTGTATTTCAGCTGTGTCAAAACCTGCACTGAATTCACAGAAGAAGTTTGATTACAAGGACAAAAGCATTTTTTTAAAGAGCAAAATCTAACAACTGTTCCGAAGAAGTATTTGAAGACTTTGAAAAATACATGTATTTTATTGATATTCCTCCACAGATTTTGCTACGTTCTTTAGCATTCGTGTTCCTAGTTTCCTCAAAAAGAGCTATCCAGGCCTACTGATTTCTAGGACAACAAGGAATCTTTGCTTACTGTGGTGCTCATTGCTATTCTGGATTTAATGCGTCTGTGCACGCGTACTTCTGCAGTCATCAAAATCGTAGTTTTACTTTGAAATTGCTTAAGTAAAAATGCTTACATTTGCTTATAAATGCTTATAAAATGCTGCTACAGTCTTCAGGAATAAGTTTGCAAGAACTAAATACTTTTCTAAGTAATTCCTCAAGTCCTTTTGTAACACTGAAATGACAGAGATGATGTTCACTGTTGTCTTTAACGATTGAAGAATTACCTTTACAACAGATTTTAAAATTCTTGAGTATCAAAATTCACAAAGAGGATTATCTTTTTACTCTCCCAACACTTTCAGGAAACATTTGTAACCACCTCCATCCACACCAAAATTCACAGGAAATTATATTGTTGCTGTTAAAGAAGCATTTATGATTAAAAGGATCTGCTGATAAAGCAGAAAAGCCTTTTGATAAAATTACACTTTGTAAGTGCTGAAGGTCCAGACGACAAATTGGCAGCCTGAAATGGTTGTAAACTTTTCTCTTTCTCCTTTCTCTCCTTTTTCTGTATTGCTGTAGTTGCCCACTATAGCAACTGTATTTAAACCCAGTCAGGGTCACGTCCATGCAGATTCATGGCTATTATCATATAATCACATTGTTCCTGATGGGAACTTATAACTTTATTAAACTGAACACTCTCTGTTCAACTTGGAATACAAACAGAGACCCCACATGCCAATTATAAGTACCCACCTGGAGATCATCAAGAATGAGACGGATCTGATAAGAATAGCTCTTTTTGGCTCCCGTCAAGAAATTACTTTCCTCTTCTATTATCAAAGACCTGACAGTAGAGACTTTAGAGTGGACACGTGATGATCAAAAGCAAAGGTCCATCGCTAGTTCCAAAGATTTGGAGCAATTAAGCGTTCTCATCCTCCTCCCCATCAATATCCAGTCTATACTGGGAAACTGACAATTCAACCAGCTGACAGAATCACTGCGTCATACGTGTATGTTAATTTAAGAGAGTGCTAAGCTCATTTTTCGTGTATGTATTTCTATCTGAGTATATGGAAAAACAGAACTGTGTACCTTTGGGCCTCTGGTATATTCACCATAAATTTAAGAAAAGGAAAATGTAAATTATGGTATCGCAGTGCTGGTGCTCTGGGGAAGGGAGTCAATATATCCCACGTTACAATCTACTTTTCCCAAATATGTCTCCAAAAGCAGCAAAGTGAAGTTTCCCACAGTTTATGTGCAAGAGAAGGCTGTCAGAACTGCACCTTCTACAAATGCCCCCACCAACAGAGGATTTCAGAACCACATTCTCCCCAGTGGAGAATAATAGCTGCACTGGGATACTCTCGGCTAGATGTGTGCAGCTGACATAGCAAAGAGTGAGAGAGACAGCAAAGAGTAGAAAGAGACAGCGGACTCGAGAGAGGAATATAGAGGTTTCATCTGGCTGTGGGCTAGTGGAGAAACAGGAACTCTGACAAGACAGAGCAGATCAAATTCCCATCCCGTCGTGGGTGCACTATTATTGATCTCGGGTAGAGGTCAACAGTTCTGTCTCATTGCATTTTGACAATCTGGTTCATGCTATACGAGTCCTGCCCGACAAAACTCCGATATGGTATCACTAAATTTGTCCATCACTAGGTCAGGCAAACATCTCACAGGAATTGTTAACTACAGCTGATCCTGCCTGAGGGCAGTGGGGTGGATTAGGCGGTATCTCAGGTCACCCTTCCACCCTGTTTTTTTATTCTGAGAAGACTAGGTGATACCCCACTAATGCAGTGTGACTTGTCCTGCCATTGTGAGGGTCACACCAAGGTGGCTAGCTCTGTCGCTCAGAGTTAGTTCGTATCAGTGTTTTTCCCACTAAGGACGATATTACATAACACACAGCCCCGTTGAATTCCATGGTGTTAGGGAACTAATAACGTTAAATCTGTGAAGCATACATTAAGACGTAAAGATATTTGGCCTACAGAAACTAACAGTAATGTTTCTCAGTTTCACAGTTACAATTTCATGCGCAATCATAGAATCATAAAATCGTTAAGGTTGGAAGAGACCTCTGAGATCATCGAGTCCAACCGTCAACCCAACACCACCATGCCCACTAAACCATGTCCCTAAGCACCTCATCTACCCGTCTTTTAAATACCTCCAGGGATGGTGACTCAAATGTTGGATTTATGAATGGAACAGTTTTCAGATGGGGAATGCAAATATCTACATCCAGTGAAAGGCATAAGGACCCACAAACTGCCAGTGCTTCGATCCAGATGGCATCCACAGCCTTAAGTTAGGCATTCAAGCTACCTTTACAGTGCACTGGGAAAGTTGATGAGGTGCTGCAGCACAGCAATCCTTCCCCCAAAAGCTTTAAATTAAACTTCAACAGAAGTCATCTTTTCTGGCTTTGCATCGCAGTGTAGAAGACCTGATGCTGGTTTAGTGGGCATGGTGGTGTTGGGTTGACGGTTGGACTCGATGATCTTAGAGGTCTTTTCCAACCTTAATGATTCTATGATTCTATGCTGCTTTGTTAGTTCATCTGGCAGAAGCTGAGAACTGCCTCCCAACAACCTCCTACTGGGACTTGGCCCATGATGGCCTGACCTCAATACCCTTTTCATTGCAACTAAAAGTTGATCTTGTTAATATGCTTGGGAACTACTCCAATTATTTTTATTTACAAACACAAAGGAGGGAGTAAATGCAAAATGTCATAATACCATTGAACAATTCTGTTTTAACTCAGGAAATTAAGATTCTTTTCTCACAATTAATTTAAATCCATTAAGTAACTGCTTGTTTATGACATCTGTTTAGTCTGGGATCTTCTTAGATTTCTAAAGGCAATAGGCACCTAATTGTCACTAAAAGTCAGTGGGATATTAGTTGTCAAGCCCTCTAATGCCTTTAAAATAACAGCTCTAAACAAGTCTCATTTATGTTGTTTAACAAGACACAGTTAAGGCTTTGTGCAGCTTTTGCAATGTTAAGAACTTATTCTTACATCAGTAGTTAGACTGATCTCAATGGGAATATGTGTATGGGTAAGTGCTAACCAGAAAGTACTGGAGTTGTTTAATTTGCCCTTAATTAAAGTAGTAAGGAAAAAAAAGCCTAGTATAGATAAGGCAAAATTGCTGTGCAATCTGTAATTTTGGAATTTGCCAATTCTAGCTGTTCATTTTTCTCATTCTTTTTGCATCTATTCCACTGTTTCATTTAAAACCGAAGTAGCTTAATATCATCTTTGAAATTTCTTGAAAAATAATTTATTCAAATTTACTCTATCTTTAAGAGCCTGAGACATAGTTATCGAAGAAACCTATTTGAGAAAAACACATGCAGAGTAAGGTATCATTACTGGAGTTCCTGCCTTGAATCAAAATGTCTCCTGTCAAATAATTCTTAAGCAGTTTACAATACTGAAGGGTATTTTCTGGAGGTTTATGGTGAGTTATATAAAAAAATAATTTAGGTGAAGATTTAGCATATTTAGTATTCCATTCCACAACAGAAAAATAAATAAGCTAATTTAGATGTTAGGAGTCTAATTCATAAAATACTAAAGTTGGCTACAGATCTGGGGGGTTGGCATTTTTATCCAGACAGCATGTCTTTTCTAAAAGAAAAAGAGAGGAAAAAAACCTAACTAAATACACAGGCTGCAAGCTCCACAGGGACTTCTTCCAAACATTCTGCCCTTATTATTGCTTTCCAATGTACAGTCTTTCACTTGGCTTAAAGCTGCTCATCCCATTGCAGTAAAGATGATTATTTTCAGCTCTGCCACCTTATCTCTCTTACTTATTCCTCATACTGTTCTGATACAATTTAGTTAAGGCCTGTTCATATGTGAATTAATTTAGGTCAGACTCCTCCCAGTGCTGCCTGTAAATAACTTGCACAGCAGTTGGGTAATCCTGTAACAGAAGGATAAACTGGCAGATACTGATCTCTACTCCTTTCAGTAATTAAAACTAATTAGGTTTTCAATCTAAGACATATACAGTAGTTGGGACTGTACATATGAGAAAAGAATCAGAAATAAAATAATACCTGGACCCACACTGTCCTTTTCATCCTCCAACTACACACTACGACAGGGTTTCTTTGGGAAGGTCTTTATGGCTCCAAAATTAATGGTGTTCAGGATTCTGGGCTGGACACTTTGATAAAGAGTGTCAGAAGACGTGCCTCGTGATGCAGACCCGTCCTTGGTAAGTCAGTGAAGGAGCCTCCAGTTAAAAATGGCATCTGGGAAACTTGTTTCTCTAATAACAATCCATCTTTGTGTATGTCCTCTGAAATTCCTACATTGCCGTTAGAAATCTGGGTAGCAATGACTGCGCTACGCTGAGCCCACGGTTCAGAGAGTGGAACATACCTGCGCTTTAGGGTCAGGTATGTTCCACTGAAAACTCCTATGAGTCAGGGAGTTTTCAAAGCAGTCAGATCGTAGTTGTTTGTTTGAGTTTGAGTGAAAACTGAATGATAGAGTTAGTTTGAGACTGTGATCTCAGTGCCTGTTAAATGTTTGCTCATTACAAAAAACATTATGTGCCATAGGTGTAGGATTTTGTTCAAAAGAGATTTAAGGCTGTAAATATCCACCGATTACACTGATACAAGAACTAGCCAAAAAGAAGTGGACTGGGGACATGATCCAAAAGGTAACAAAGTGAATGGAAATAGAAAAATTGACCAGTGAAAACTGACATAAGTCTTGTAGAGGAAACAGACTTAAAAAGACATTTGTACAACTATTTTCAAACATGCATTTCGTTAAAATTAGGCACCTCTGTGAGTAGATGCCTAATCAGCCAGTTTGATTTGGAATCACAATCAGTTCCTGATGATCCTACTGAAACTGATGCTAGACTTGTGGATGCACAGCACCTCTCAAAATCAGGTCATCCAGTTGACAAGCTAAAATGCAGATCTGAGTCGCTAAAATCGGACTCCCATATTTGCAAATGTTGACTTAATCTATTTGCATAGGTGTCTCTTATAACCTGCTTTCGGACTCCAACTTCTGTGTACTCATCAACAAAAGAGAAGAAGAGCTGTAACAGAATTCTGTTCTTCTCCTTTGGATAAAACGAGTTACCACAGAGCACCAAGTGTGAATGTTTAGTGCTTGACTGCAGTGTTCATTGTTCAAATGTGCCTGAAACACCAGGAGAGTTCTGTGGCTGCTTCATATTTCTAAGCATCTCCTGTACGTAGCTCTCTTCGAAGCCTGCTTCAGCCTTGAAAACCATTCTGCTAGGAAACGTAGGACTGTCTCTTCTCAACCTCCTTTACCATCCTAGTTACATGTGCTGTAACTGTCCAATGAAAATATTTACATGGTTCTCCAGTTCTGTTACTCATAATTGTTGATACTAACGAAGACATAGATACAGCTGAATTGCTACAAAGATAGAATGTTATCTGGTTTCTTGATAACATTTTCTTCCTAGCTACCCACTGTTACAACTAATCTCAGCAACTCTGAGGCAGAAGAGTGGCCACACTCTGGCTCGCTGCCAAGGTGAGACACAGCTACAGGCCAAACCCTCTCTTCCACATGGACCTTGGACTGCAGAAAAGGATGGAGACGGGCTACACAGACAAAATGAAGCCCGCCGCACCCGCTGAACGTTTCTGCCATCTAGAAAACCGGGCAGCAGGACCCTGAGATGTAGCACAGAAAGTACCGTCGGTTCAGCTCATGACAACCAACTTACACTGATCTGTTGCCAGAGTTTTAAACATTAACTAAAATAAGCCTGCTGAGAACATGCACTAAGTCACACAGCCAAATATTGGTCACTCAGACTTTGTTTTTGATATTCAAAATAGTTGTAACGTTATAACTTCAAATCACAAATAGTTACTAACGTCCTTCTTTGCTTACCGTGACTTAGACAGGTCTTTCTATTTTATTGAAGGCTTAGTGGGTTATAGATATTATTGGTACTGCTTTTATTCTTTCTGCACTATGGAAAAATTGCCTATGTCTGTCAGATTGTACGTGTAAATCATTCAGGTATTAATGTCCTAGAAAATAAAATCTTTCAAAATTCATTAACGTCTAAAAAACAGCCAAGAAAATATCAATCTATTAATTATCCCAACATGGCCAGCAATGTAACTGCCCCGGTTGCTCAAACGTTGCTATTAAATGTATTTCAGTTCAATATAAGTTTCCCTTTAACACACATTCTGAAGAGTATTGTATTACTAATGTAGTAAGGAGTCGTTTCTCTTGATCTGACATAAGCAAATAATTATCAAAACAATAAATGTATAGTGTTGTAGAAACCCTTATATTAAAACAAAACCTCAGAAGTGAAAATGTAATAGGGCAAAGAGGAATGCTCGGCAAATTATTGCTTTCTTAGGCTTTGCTAGATCTCCAAGTCAAATTACTTATTTTATGGAGAGCAGAGAAATGCCATGTGCAAATTCCTGATATCATTCAGGTCCCTCTTTTTTTCAGGAGCAAAATTATAATTGTGTCATCATGACTCAGTGGAAATTCATTTTCTCTAACATTGCCTTCAGTGCCTTGAAATAAATCCTTGGGAAAACTTCCAAGGACAATGTTTCTGTAATGCAGAAGTTCATCAGTTCTTGGTTTTCTTCTTTTTATAACCCTGTGGAGCTAGAGTCTGAAAGATTCTGCAGGATCTTGAATACACACTATTAAGCTGTTAATCCATATATAGATACACAGCTCAACACTTTCATTCAGAGTTCCCTAAGTGCTTAAATCTGTAAAAATAGCAAAGGCAAATAATTTAGTGATTTTATTTTTCTATACTTTCCTATATTCCTTTTTCTTCATAGTAACTGGATATTCTTGCTGGCTGTGGGTAGTCTCAGATCCCTCCCCTTGTAAGAGTGCAGTACCTACTCAGTCAAAATGCCTATATACCTCAGTAGGAGTTCTTGCCAAAAAGACCCCAGGTCTAGACTTCAGTGAGTCTTTCTTGAAGAAAGGGCAGAGTCACTGTAATTTAGGTTCTCCACCGGCTCTCGTGAAAGACAATAATAGATATCAAAAGCTGCAGTTTAGTGCTCTGTCCCTATTTCATGTTGTGCAGCTCAGGCAGTTGAATAAACTGCCTCAACAGTTTATTCAAGGATCTACATGAAGGGGCAAGAGGTAGCAAGATTTGAGAGACAGCTCATAATATGGACTCCAAGGATGAGATTCAGCTTACCTAACCGCATTTTGGCAACAGAGGAGTCTAGGCTCCCGTCAGTGGAGTTTAGAGGGTGATTCGTCATCCCCTGAAAATAAGCCTGTACCTCTGGTTCGCTTGGAAACTGTCTTAGCTCCACTGAGTGAACTGATTCAATTTTTACTGCCTGTTACAGGAACCTAGACATGTAAATCAGATAAAGGCTTCTACATTTTAGGCACCAAAATTTAGGAAAGGTCAATCGCTTTAATACAGTGAGCTGAATCCTATCCCAGATGCAAAACTCACTATTTATACCATATTCCTAGCTTGTGCTGCTTTGTTTTGCTTAGTAGTCTATGGATCCTCATCACAATTACCCACACATGGATATGCAAACTATGGCACGCAATGGTTTCAGTGATGATTTCTTCAGTATTCAAGTATACTGCAAACCTTGGCGTGAAATTCCTCTTCCATCCACTGCAGTATGGCCCACACACAGCTGCTCTTACATGCCACGCTTCCACTCTGAAGGAGCTTAACACGGTAAGAGCAGAAAGATAGCTACAGTTTCCTTCTGTCCCAATTCCTGTGCATTAACCCACATTTAAGCTGTAGTATAATCCCCTGGATGGGTGGCTGCCTTAGTAAGTGAATCCAGGCAAACCATTTTGTGTGCAGTCCTCCCTACTCCATTACTTCTTCTGGCTCCATAGACCATAAATTTTGTGTTGCAATGCCTTGCACATCAAGTAGAGCAATGGGTCCTCTTCTAAAACAAAGATTCGAGTACTATAATAATAAAGCATTAATATGCTCCTCTCTCTTCAGGAAAGTGCAGAAGCCTGTAGACCTTTGAAGATTTTCTCTTAAATCTCTCATATTCTGCTGCATTAAACAACAAGTAACTGGTAAAGAATTTCATTTGACCTTTCTTTGCATCTCACACTTTTCTTTTGGATTAAACGTTCTTTTTTTGATTGTACTTTCTTTAATCCAAATGCTTCAAAAATATTGAAACGCAAGAGGGTGATTATTGTAATACACCATAAACCCCAATGCTACTTTATTTCATACTATGAAAAGAGAACTTTCTTATCATAAAACTGGCTCTTCCCATATGTAAAGAGACTACTTCAGAGTATACCAGTTAGAATATTGAATCTTACTGAATAACATTAAAATCCATGTAGTCAAGTCAGCAGCAATAAAAATATATGATCCTACTTTATTGTGAACCAATTTTGTAATTGTCTTTTCTTTTCAAATAAGAACACCGGTCTAGTAATTGTTCTACAGGTTCACAGTAAAGCCTGTGCATTTTGAGAAAGGTCTACCTTTCTTTCCAGTTTGTTACATTCAAATTATTTTCTGCTTTAGAGACACATAATGAGGGATAGACTTTAGGTTTGAATGCATGTTGGACCAGCAATTCATCTGGATCTTTGACGAAGCATCCCATTTTACATCATGTTAATAGAGATTTTACACCTTAGAAATTGGGGCTACAGTTTGCAAATATAGGAATCTTAAAACTATGTTCCTACAATCTCTATTTGTCACATAAATGAGTGAGTAGAGAGTCTTGCAACTACTATTACTATAGTGGGGTTGAGATGAAAATTTCAATTAAGCCATTTATTCATGCCAGATGGCTTTATTTGCATTATATTAATAGTGGTAAGTACCTATCTATTAAGACCTGAGTGACCAGTCACATAGCTTTTCAAAAGGGTAAAGGCATTTTTAAATGAGTTTATGTTGTATAGTCATCTACAGCATTGAACAGAAAGAGCAATGCAGATACCTGCCTGCCTTGCTGTCTTTCCTGTGCAATAAAAACAGCAGCTGAATGTCCAATAAACAAATTTGAACAGTGATTTTTAAATTCAGCCCAAGCCTCATAGCTTCATGCAGTCCATTCAGCACCAAGATCTCCCAGGCTATTACAGTACACACATACACCTAGGATTCATGAACCAAAGAGAAAAATATAATTCAGAGGAATATGAGGAAGTACTTGCTATGACAATGGGATCAATATAAGTGACTTACCAAAACAGAGACCGTGACCGGAATCAGGATACTTTTTATTCTTCTTAGAATAGAATGGTTTCCTCCTAAGCAATATGGGAAACTCAGATGACTGCCGCGTAACTATTTAGATAAGAAAGAATAGAGAGAGGTGCGTAAGAGGGAGCAACCCTATGTTGGCATGGTGGTGCACAAGATGAACACATGGCCTGTCTTATCTCCATAATTCTCCAATTCCTTAATTTTTATAATAGGATTTTTTATATTATTTTTATAACATGGTATGACCAAAGAGTGCTAACAAACAAGTCCCACATCATCACCATAACACTGTGCTTGTAGGACATCTGTAGTCACCACTCATCATCTGTGTAATAACTTACATGTCCTTCTATATTTGGATGTGGTACTGTTTGACAGATTTCTCCCCAAAACATGCTGCCAGTTGTTTTCTCCAGTTCCCTTCTCGTCTTTCTTCAGAGCTTTGGTTGGTTAGTTTTCAGAGAATCATTTCTAAGAAGCAGGTGATACACAGACATAAGAAGAACATCTATTTGATGTTCCAGTGCAGCAGTAGCCTGGGTTACCTCTGGCCAGAACAGAATGGCTGGAATATAAAGATATGTTGTTGACCAGTTTCTCCCGGTCTTTCTCTATCCGTTCACACGCATGGAGAACAGCCCTGATACTTCTGGTGGGAGATTTAAGAAAATGCCTCGCTCGTACTGATCTTCTAGTCCACCTGTGATATGGTATTCTATCTACACAACATCTGAAATATCAAGTTCAAACACCACTATAGAGATATACAATTCTTTGCACAATTTATTCACTTGAGCCACTGCCTAGATAAATTCTTGTGCTTCTTTCTGCAAAGGCTCTCCTTTAAGTATACCTACCCTGTTGTTATACTATTTCGGAAACAGTATCTGCCCACCACCTAAACACCAGAAAGCCTGCTCTAGACAGCTGCTGGAAATTTTAAAATGTCATATCTGGTATTTTTCATTTCTTTCAAATAGCTGTCAATAAACATTGTCTTTCTAGGTGACTGAACAGTATTTTGAGCCTTTGCACACAGAGGGAAGATGGAGTCAAGGAAAATTGTTCACCGCAGTCAACTCTGAATACTAAATAATATCAGTTAAAAAAACTTTAGCAATCAGAGTCAGATTCTGAAGTGGAAGGAAATTATCATGGAAATGGTCAGATTTAGTATAATTTCTTCTAATTCTTCTGGATAGTAGGTATGTTAAGACTGAAAATTATTTTTGTGAGAGCCCACATTTTTTAAAACTACTATTTTAAAAGATGAAAATTACCAGAAAAGGTATCTCACACCAGTTGTCCATTACCTTAAAAGTCTTGTTCATTCACCATCACTACCCAAAATTGCATTTTTAATTTGGAATTCTGAAATTGTGTTGAAAATATTCTTTTGTCAAAAAAAAAAACCCCAAAGCATTTTATTCACAAGGGGTTTAGTTAATACATTTTGTGGGGTTTTACTACAATTCTGTAATTAAAAATTTACCAACTTGATACCAACTTTCATCTTTCCAGGGAAAGTCTGTCATATTTTCAAAATATATTTATTTTTTTTAGCCAAAAAAATAGAGCAAATAATATATTTCTGACTAATAGTATGACCCTACAACTTTCAAGCTTTCTTTATATTTTCTCCAACAAAGAAAGGTTCAGAAAAAAGGCATCGTGACTTCATTATTAGCAGTATCATTGTTAGCAATAAATATGCAGGTTGATTTGCTAGAAAGAAAAATATGGGCAAACTATCCCAGAGCTAGCTGGTAAGAACGGGATTGAGCGTACAGACTTTCAGCAGCAACTAGGAGCCCTAGTGACAGACCAAAACTGTGTTATGTACCTCGCTGTAAGAAGAGCATAAGAAGACTTCTCCTACTGTAGAGAAACAGAAAGGAAGAGTGCAGATCTTTTTGCAGAGTGCTCCATAAGCTAAGGTTTTCGGCTTTAGTCAGGTCAAAAAGAGAAGTCAAGCACGAAGAACCAGGCAAAATGGTGATATTTAAGAAACAATGCAGCTGGAACCAGTGACAAGACATGATCAGACTGTTTTATGTAAGCATAGAATATAAACGAGGTTAAAGAATAGATTCCTCTCCTCAGAAACAGGATGGTAAATGCAGCGCATCCACTTAAGATATTTGTAAAATGACAGCTTTATGCTAGTGACTACATAATAAATAACAGGAACACATACATTTTTGCTGAAGGACCTACCTTCAGAAAAGATACACAAGGACATGCATTCCCTCTCAATCAAACATCTAAAGCACAGGGATAATTTAGCCCTAATAGGCTGCGTCACGTTTTAGTATTTCTTCACATCATAAGGTTTATTAGGATTCCAGCAGTAAGTATCTTTTCTTTCCTAATGGAACATAAAATTATGCTACTTATGTATATCTTTCATGAAATATTTATAGTGCACCATTTGGTTTGTGATTCATTTTCAATAAAGTTCCTTTAAAATCAAGTACTTTTTGCTTTTTTCTGGAACTGGCTCCTCTAGTTTCCTTGCTCAGGTCTGCAGGTCAAGAAGCGCCTGGTGCCAGCTGGCTCGGTACTAGGTCTTTGCATAGCTTGGCACTTGCGTTCGTATGAGAAATGGAGGCTAACGCTCTCACCTGCTGACTCGGGCTCAGAAGCAGGCACTGCTCTTTCCTTTCCGATCACGTGGGAATTTCAGGGCACACAGCCATTTTGAAAAAAATTATAAAGTAGATTTTTTTGTATGATGATGTCAGCATAAACTTTGCCTTATTTTGGTGTGATTGAGTTATATTATTGGAGACCAAGCAGCGTCGCCCATTCAGTTTGTTCAATGTTTGTTAAAAGCTAAGATAACAATTAGGCAAACAAGTTCTTTCAGCAAACAAAAGTTCACTAAGAAACCCCCGCTTCTGCTCTCTAAGTTTAACACCTATCATGGACAGAATAAAAGTCAAAAACCCTGGAAACATCAAACTTCTGATTACTTTTCCAGCAAGGTCCAAGGATATTCTTCTGCCATAAATCCCTGTCCCACGTTACATTTTTTCATCTGCAGGCTGAAGTTATTTGTGGCCAGGTAAGAGCCATTTGTCCTTGCACCAATGTTATCCTCAAGCTCTTCATGTTTAATGTTGAGCTTTTATAAAAAGCACCCACATTCCTGGAAATGTCTTAACTCTATCCATTCTTGTATCATATTTGCCTTTATCATAGCTATCTTTGTGACTAATTATTCCCCTAAAACTTAATATTCTGCACCTTCTAACAGGAAAGGTTAAAGTTATTTCTTTTCTCCTTATAGCCACATATGGGAAGGACAGGCATAAGCAACAAGAACACATGAAAAAAGTATGAAAGCACCGCAATTTGCATCATTTTTGGTATGAAAGTATAATAACTTACATGTTCTTCTGTATTTGGATGTGGTACTTTGACAGATTTCTCCAGTAGGATCCTATATTTTTATTGCTGCTGACTTGACTACGTGGGTTTTAATCTTTCTCAGTAAGATTCAATATTCTAACTGGCATATTCTGAAATAGTCTCTTTACATATGGGAAGAGCCAGTTTTATGATAGGGAAGTTCTCATTTCAGGAATCCTGGGTGTATGTGTGTATTGTCCAGAGCTTTTACTCTCCAGCAATTTGAAGGCATTTGAATGATAAGGGAAAAATATTTAACAGGAGAAATTATTTGTTTGCTGTTACCTGTCAGGGGGAAAGGAAGTATTAATGACTAGCGTGAGGAACCTTTCCAGGACGTGATCAACTCATTTCCTTGGACTTGAGGAAAACTAGAAGCCCACCTGAGTCTTGCAATAGCCCTTGGGAAGGTAAAATTTTACTAGCAAGTATCTCAATTACTATTCCGAGGCATTGTTCTACAGCTGCCTTTTTATTCCCTTAACACGCATGTAAGAACCTCTTTTCCATGCGTAGTGCACCGTCATTCTGTTGCTTAGTCGTAATTACGGAGGCTCAGGAATAGTTGTTAGGCATCGAGACCACATGAAGCTCAGATCTTGGAATCTAGCGTAACTGATGCATATGCATGTAGAAGCTTTCATTTCAAAGTATTTCAGATCCAGGCTTTTCTTTCTACATTGCCTAGATGTGTCAAGTAAACACAATCTGATTTTTCCAGTGCAGAGATATACTTACACTTGAAGACTGTGAATCCTCTAAAAACAAAGCAAGCTATATTTAAAAGAAAACCAAAAGATTCTGTTACGTTTTAGAACAGCAAGAAACAAATTTTCATAACTATCAGCAATGATATCAAATTCCCAAGAATAAAGTGAATAAACACAAAAGAGCTAAGTGAGGGAACAGCTAATGCTGATGTTAATTGAGAACTGAAAAAAATTATTGAGACTTGAACTTTGACTTTCTTGTTTTTCCCCTTCTGATGATATTTCTAAGCCTCATTTGCTAAATTATGATGCCTAGATAAAAAATGCAATTATATACATAATTTATGTATGATTTTTCATTGTTGGAGTGTATTTCAAGGCAATGTATGGAGCTTAACGGTACCTTTTAAAGAAGCATTGTCATGCAGTGCAGTTTTTGGAAGATTTTGTGTGAGGAATGTGTTGTTTTGGATGCTGTTTGACCTAGTGAAAGCTGGTCTGTATTTATCAATTTCAAGACCTATAATCCTAAACATATCATTGCTTTATCTAAAAAGCAAAAGCAATGTGCACTTGCTTGTTTTCATACTTTGTGGTTATTTATTCTCTGATTTCAGTATTTTTTTTACTGCCGCAGATACCTTTGCACTGTTTTCAAATTTTCTCCAATCCTTTTTCTTTCCAGACTTCAATACAAGGAGGAAAATTGTAATTTGAACTTTTCGTTAGAGTATCAGTTTTAGTTCAAGGTTTTAATTTCTTTTTGCAATTAAAAATAAGTTTGAACTCAGGAAATAAGATTCTAAAAATAAATTCATAAATTCCACTTAAACCCAAAGGTCCTACACTTGTCCACAAACCTTTTCATCGCACATGAGAGTACATTAATTGCCAGCATTTTGTATCTTTATAGGGTAAACTCCCACTTTTTTCATAACGAACATCAGGAGGGCAGATTTTCATTCTACGTCTACTGAAGACTACAGCAGCAACAATGCACCTCATTTCCGAGAAAAGCTGAGTCTCTAGGAAAATACCTGAAAGACCCCTCTCAAGAGCTCTCTTTCATTGGTTTTCCAGTGGCGAGGTCCTCCCTTTCATGCTCCTGCTGCCTATCCTGGCTATCTATCCAGCTTCAAGCCATTAATCATTCATTCCGTTCTGCTGGGTGCAAAACCTGCAGGCAGCACACCTATTGCATTTGCCTTGATTTTTATGCCTTTCCTTCGCAGCACTCTCCCCAAACACATCTCATCCTACATTTCAGATGGCCTTACT
>NW_008824053.1:1061585-1083873 GCF_000699105.1 Pygoscelis adeliae
GTTACCTTAAATATGCACCATTGTTATGGATTGAGCAGCTCTTCCAGCTTTGCTCGTGTTCCTGCTTCGTGCTGCCATTGACATTTTATATAGGCCTTCCCAATGTATTCTCTTTTGACAGTAGAAGATCAATCAACCTTTCATGCACAGGTATTGGAGACTGCAGTCATTCTGAGCCTGCACTTGCTTAGCTTTATAGCCTGTTCTTTTGTTACAACGTGCTTAAGGTCAGACTCTGATTTAGCTCTTTCCCACAGATTACTAGAATATTTTTCCTTAATAGATCTTTTTACTCATAATATTACAAAGTCTCCTAAGAAACAAAATCAAACTGAGACTAAGCTTTGTTCTTCATTGTTTGACAAGGGATGTTATAATCTGGGAAAAAATATTGCGCCCTAAAATGTTCTGAGTGTACTAGACCCATGCAAAAGATTCATCTGGACCATACAAAGGCCAGGGCATCTACTCTGAGTGTCCATTTAAGGAGCACAGGCTACAGAAAAAAAAAAAAAAAACCTCTGCACTTTACAGATGGTTCCTGCTGCCACCCAGGAACAAAAGGTTCAGGCTCACGGTGATGTCGGAGAAAGGAGGCAGGGTGGGCGTGAGGGACCCCTTGTCAAGTGAACGGAAACCTAAGGAGGCAGACATGCTCAGAGGGAAGAAAGGGTGCCCGGGTATCAAATTAGCATACAGTGGCCCGGGCTGTGCTTTTATAATGCAGGTTGTACAAACCGCTATCATCCAACAACTCTCATCTTTAAATTTGTTCTATAGGGTCATAAATCTGTTTCCATGGGATAATCTCTTTGCAGTATATACTCCTTCAAATATATAGCGTATCTAACGTGCAAGATTGCCTGTACTCTGTGAAATGCAGCTATGCTGAACCAATAAGACAAAAATTCAGCTAAGAGGAAGGACAACAGAACTAGTGGTTACACAAAATACAAGAAAATGAAGAACAGAAACGGCAGCTATTCCAGACAGTAACTGAGGTTGATATCCTATGTTACAGCATCTTGTTGGCAGATAAATAATTACTCTGACAACAGCAGTGCAGAACTCATCCTACAATCATAACTTTGGCCATCTACATGGCCATGATCATAATACATCATAATTTACAAATAGAGAGCCACTAGAACAAATGATCTTGTTCAAATGTCACCATCCTACTCAGCTCTTCCACTCTCTGCTTTGTATTCCAAGTCTTATCTCTCTACCTGAATGGCAAAACAATACACTTTTTAATTGCATTAGCCTTAAGAGCCCATGAGAAAGTGAGCGAAGTTTTCTTTTCTCTCAACAAGTATTGGCAGGCTTATGAACTCTGTGGCAGGTACTAAGGATAAATAAGAACAGCTCCACTGAACTCGGTAATGTCTGATGATTTATACCCCCTGAGGACCTGGACCGGATTACAAATTGCAGAGTCATTTCTGTCCTTAATTATAGTTATGCCACCACACTGCAGAATGAATTTCTACAGGCGGAGCTTAGGGTCTAACTGAGCTTACAGATTATTTATGGATAGCGATGATGCATGAAAAGGAAGGGATTTTGCTTGGCTTTCACTTCCATCTGAGCTTTCACTTAGAATATGAATGCTTGTTTTCTAACTTGAACTCCGGTAGTAGAATTTTTAGGAATCTTCCACTGAAACAATGAACTTAAATACTGGAAAGCTAACCTTGCATGTGCTTAAGATGCAGCTGTGCCTTTCGCTTGTTTTCAAATATGTTTGTAAGCAAGTAGCTCAAAACAGCCTTAAGAAACTCCAATTACTTTACACTTCTGTAGACAAACTTTCCAATAAGAAGTTCCCTGACTACTATTAAAACTAGCGAAGACCGAAAAGATGTTTTCTAGCTGGAATTGTACAGAACAACTGGAATTGTCAGGGAAAGCAAACATACCTGCAACATCTTGAATAAGTGCGGTAATTAAGTGCACTACCGCTATTATGTTCATCCATGTTCAATTTGAACTTATACAGAAATAAGTGAAGTGGAAGGCTGCTGGCATTATCAGAGCTAAAGCGTGTATTATTGGTGAAGCGGACAGAGCTTGCTCAAAGAGAGACTAGGCAAAGGAAGAACAAAAGAATCCTGGGTGTCTGCTGGAAGGCTCAACATGTAGGAGGAAGACAGCTATGCGAGCTAAAAAAAAATGTGGGAATAATAGCAAATGTTTATTAACCAGAATAAATTTAGCCTAGAAAACTGGAAGATGTTTTAACACGGAAGTTCTAGAGGTGCATTCCCTTAGGATTAGTTAAGGAGAAAAAGCGTTGCTCCCTTTAAAATTTATAACAGGATTATATGGTGCTATGCCTGTGGATGTAGAGGATTGCCTTAGATACACAGAAAACCCCATTAGCCTAATGCTTCTAATTCATTAAAAATTCTAAAGGTTTCTGAATTTTTAAAGTGAAATAAGTGGAGAATAAATGGCATAGGTATGAAGTCCAAGATGCAGAGTAATTTCTTTTTTTTTTTTTTTTGCATTATGTGGACTACAGATAGACTAAAAATTGTACTTTTATTTTTTAACACTGTTTAAAAAGATTAAATGAGACGATATCTGTACTTACAAATAATGACAGAAATATCTACTGATTCAAAATTAATACTTCATTACAGAACTCCAGAAAATAATCTAATTTAAATGTATAATGACTTGAACTCTCTATGATCTAGGACTCTAGAAACCTAGGAGAAAAATACCTTCTTGTGGTAATTCCAGTACGTCTTTTCACAGCACATCATTCATGGATACCACTGAAACAACTATCCTTCTAACAGGAAAGGTCGAAGTTATTTCTTTTCTCCTTATAGCCACATATGGGAAGGACAAACATAAGCAACAAGAACACATGAAAGAAGGTATGAAAACACCGCAATTTGTGTCATATTTGGTATGAAATTTTGGCTTCCTCTTTTATCAGCTGGACTCTTTATGCATTATTAATTCCTTTTATGGACCTAATTATGATGGGTTTGACCAGACAGCAAATAGCATACTTTAGTGACGTAGGGCCTCAGCTTTAAGTCAGAAAACCAGAAACTTTCTCCTGGCTGTGCTGCGTGATGCTGAGCAAATGACTTTGTCCTTCCATTCTCCGAAATACCCAACTGCAAGATGGAGATGAGAGCATTTAGATACAAACTGTGGGATCAACAGACATAAAGCACTTCCTAAGAGCAAAATATTTTTACTTGCTTATGTTCGTGGAGCTTTTCCGTTGCATTTGGATCTTCCACAGTACTTTGGGGCCAACGAGACTTAGCCTTTGCTGTTGGAATATACTGATCAGTAACAAACTATATGGGAAGATGATGGCTTATTAACCCAGTTTGAAACACTGGAAACGCATCTTGACTGAGGAGAAATGTATAGTAGCCCAACTACTATAGAACGACTGACATAATAAAGGCTATTAGCAGCAGGACGCTTTACCCAACAGTAAACACTTTTAGCATACAGGACTATAGTTGCAATGACTTTATTGGAGCAAACTTCCAAGCGATGACTCGAATGTTCCCATGCCATCCATGACCCACAAGGGCAGCTCTGCCTTCCGTGTCTTTCTAGACAACGTTTTTCTAGCAGATAAGATGATTCTTTTGAAGGGTCAGTGGTTAAGACCCACATTCTTCATTCATGTCTGCCTTTCTGCTTCATTCCTACACAGAATGTTTTCTACATACATTGTTGCTTGTGCTTCTTCTTATTTATTTTGCAGTATTACTGTGCTTCACTTCTGCTGCTCTTAAGTCATGGTTTGTAAGCCAACAGCTGAGATCACTTTCAGATTGTCTGGCATAGCTCTGACCAGGAACACTTAGGCCTACGGTTTGGTAAGGGAGATGCCCTGAGAACTAGACAATGGAAACCCTGCAGCAATACAAAATTCACAGAGAAAGCTTGTGTCAAAAAACTACCTAAAACACACCTTTGACTGCCCCAATTTCACATGGCTCAAATACTGAAATAGACTTTGTCTGTAGTCCTTTTACAAGCAAGTAAATGTATGTTAGCCTGTTTGATTAATGGTTGGATAGGTGTTTGAAAACAGACCTCATATTTTGAAAATATGAACTTAATCTGAGTTAAAATTTTCTGCTCTTAATTAATTTGCACATATATACAGCATATAACACTTGAAAAATGTATTGTCTGTGTTGTGATTCGAATTCCATTCCTGTTCCTTCCTAAAATGCCCTGATGCAGCAAAGTCAATTTTTAATTTGCTTTAGCAAAAGAAAAAAAATTAAGAGCTTTAGCGGGGGCAATGGACCGGAATGGAATATTAGAAAACACTTTTTTAAAAGTTTTCCTAAATTTTTGTTGAATACATTAAAGAAAACCTATTTTACAACTAACTATCATTTAAGTAGAATCTACAGCAAAGCAAACTTAGGGTGTTTGCTCTGCAATATTAAAACTTTGAACTGCTTGTGCATACGGTTCCCACTGATAATAACCAGGCTAAATGAGGCAACAATAAAGATTTCTGCCCATTAGCTAAATCTAAAACAACATCCCAAGGGTGAAAGCTTTGTACCATTAAAGATAACGGCAAAATTCTTCATGACTTCAAAATGGGTGATATTTCACTGTCCAGAATATATATGCTATGATACACGGATACGTACAAAATGGACAACAATTTTTGTTTCATCCAGTCTTCCTTAGTATATGTATTTCAATGCCGGTCCTTCAAATACAGGAAAGAAACTGAGATTAATACAGTACAGCTAATCATAAAAAGCAGTTCAGTTCCTACGCACTGTAAAATAAGTATCCGCCAACAGGTCCAGGTTAGAGAAAAAGAAAAGTCAAATTTATCAGCAAATTCCAGGGTTTTGTGGGAGTTTTATGATGGAGTGTCTTTTAAATGGGCTATGCCATTTTGACAAAAGGAAAAAGTTTGGTAGGATATGTTAATTTCAGCAGTGCTTCATTTTCAAAAAAGGAATTGGGGAAGAAGCATGGGAAAATCCTTGCATTAAAGCTCTAAGCCACCTTGGCTAACTTCTCCAGCATGGAAAAAGTAATTTTCAGTATAAATATTATACCAAATATAAAAATAATATTATATTGAAAATAAATATATTTATAAATAGGAATATCATATTGAATATAAAAATAAATAGAATTGGAAAATCAAAAAAGTACAAAACAAAGTAGAATTCTTTCTGTGTGCTGAGCTGAAAGATTTTGAGCAATTCTGGGTTTTATTTCATTCTGTAAAATGCATTGTTGTTATTCAGTTTTGGAAAACTGCAGAAAACACAGATTTTCTTCCAAAACATAAAATTCCATTCTTGACCAGCTCTAGTGATTAGCAATAATTATCTCCGTATCAATTTGTGCTTACTGCCTTTAAAATGTGCTGCCCAAATGTTGATTTTTGATTCATATCTGATCAGCTAGAACATCCATATCGTTTGCTTTGGAAAGATCCACTGAACTTGTTTTCGAAAATAATATGGGCCAGCAGATATTCACTCAGTCAATTTTCAGAAAGCTTTATGAATCAGAAACACTGGCATTTCTTAAATTACTGGGTGCCTGACTTAGCACAATCTGTCACTGGTTAAAAAACAGAAAAGCGATGAAATCCCCTTGGTGTTCTTCGGAACAGAGGCAGATGGCTCCCATCCCCCTGAAGAAGTTTTATTTTGTTTTCCTCCTTTTCTCTCAAAAGAGAAACTTGGTAACACTGTGACAAAAACGTACTACACAGAATAACAAGTTCAGGCACTTTATGAGAAACTGACCTACTGTTTTAAAGTAGAATAGTATTTTCTTGGGAACTGAAGTGTTTTATAGGATTATAAGATGCTTGGGATGACACCAGGATATATATATCCAAAATATTTACAAGCAAAATTGCTTTCAGACTTTGGAGGGGGGAAGGGGGGATAAACAGAAATTCCATTATGTGGCCCAATCCAAGTCACTGATCTAAGTAATAAGCAGTGCTGAAATCTTTGAATCCCTCACAGTTTTCTACTGCAGTTTTCTACGATTATGGAATGATCTCTCATACTTTCACTAACACAGATGAAAACCAGAGTTATATAGGACAACCACTGGACTTCCCAGCAATTTGCTAACAAGCAGAGACATGCAGAAATCTGAGAACCTTTGGTTCTGTTCTGGGCTCAGGAAAATCAAATTTTATGGCGAGCATAGGCCCAGTTCTATTTCCTTATAAAAAACTGCTTTGTATCACTGCTTTTCTATTCTTGTTCTTCGTGTTTCTACACAGCCACTCCGTTCATCACCACCTCACCTACTACTTACAACTGGCCTTTCCTCCCCACTGGCACCTAGTGTCTTTCCTCCAAATTCCCCCATCCAAACTTCTTCTCTTCGCAGCCCAGCAGGTTCTGCTCATCTTCCTTCTGTGTAAAGTCAGGGAGGATCTTCTGCATGGCACAACTGAAAGCAGAGGCAAGCCAGCATCTCCGTTTCGGTATCAACTGCACTCTGCAGTTACTGCAGACAGGTAGCAAAAATAATAGTCCCACTTGGGGTGGGTTGGACAGGAGACTGCCCAGCAAGAGAAGTCCTGATTTTCAACTAGACTGTAAGGGGACTAGGTTGTAAGGGAAAAATCTTCCCGTTCCACAGAAGGTGTATGTTTGTGAATCATTTTGGCATGAAAAGAGCAGGAGTGCATAGAGTTGTATCTGTTCTTCAGATCACAACATGGATTTCCTAGAGTAGAACTGACTGCAAGAAGGAGCTAGTATCAAACTGCATAACCTCAGACATGCAACTAGACTAGCAACAGCTAAACTAACATCACATTAGGACCTAGGTTTAAACATTTCCTCCTTAAATTCTGGTTAATTTTAGCTTGGCGTGCATCTAACCAATACCCAAGTTAATAATCAGAACTCGGGACTAGTCATGCATAAGGGTACTCTAGTAGTTTAGTAGCTTTAGATGATAAAACTAGTCATAAGTAATAACTTTTCTCAAGCACAGCCACTTGTACTGTGATTGATAATCTGGGGCCTATGGATAATCTGAGTCATTATTGTACAATGAAGCCTCTCAGAGAACATAAATTATCCAATACAGGACATTATTGTATTATTCACGAACAAGTTGGGGGACGGGGGGAGAGAGAACAGAAATTTTGGAAGTCATTTCCAAAAAAAAAAAAAAAGCTGTAAACATATATTTGATGAGTTTGGGGTAAGACCATAAAATAAGACAATTTTAAATGGATTTGACAGAGTTATATAAAATGTAAAATTAAAAAAAAAAAAGGACAGTGACAGTACTATCTCAGAACACACATGCAATTAACAACGTAAAATCTCACCTTACAGGATTTTTCACCAAAGCTCCAGGTAATATTTTCAGTGTATGCTTAAAGCTTGATTGGAATACTTCACCTTTTGTTCCCTAGACAAGTTATTAGCTGTTGGGAGTTTCTTTTGGGGGGCTTTGTTTGGGTTCCCCCCCCCGCCTTCCACAGAAGCTTCCAGAATTGTTTGCCTTTCAAACTGTTACAGTCCATCTTCAAGGAGAACTTTAAAAACCTGATCATAGCTGCAGCTGAAGCGATGCAGAAATCCCCTCGAGCTGTCTGCAGGGCTCTTCTGTCAGCAACCTGAGTGTCAGTCCTCTCCAGAGAGACTTGTAACAAAGCTTTAGTCAGCTCACACAAGTTCAAAGGGAAAAGCTCTCTGCACGGGATGATGTTTGTTTGGGGAATAAGCACTCCTTTGTCACACTGGAACCAAAAATTTCAGAAGCAGATATATTTCATTAGGAGAGTTTTGTTCTGCTATAATTTTTCTGAGCGTACACAGCACAACAACAGTTCTTCATTTCCAAGTGGATGAATTACATAGAGGCCATTATATATATATATATATATATGTATATATAAAAAGCCAAACCAAAACAAACAAAAAATCAAGTACATGCTGTTGAAATATTTTATGATTCAATCTGTTTATTTAACCATGATTCACTGAGATATTTAAGGGATCAGGTATTTGAGATTAGGAACAAGCTCAATCATTTGTGCCTAATGATTAATCTTAGCCTGGAGAAAAGGAGGCTGAGGGGAGACCTCATCGCGCTCTACAACTACCTGCAAGGAGGTTGTAGCGAGGTGGGGGTCGGTCTCTTCTCCCAAGTAACAAGCGATAGGATGAGAGGAAACAGCCTCAAGTTGCGCCAGGGGAGGTTTAGATTGGATATTGGGAAAAATTTCTTCACCGAAAGGGTTGTCAAGCATTGGAACAGGCTGCCCAGGGAAGCGGTTGAGTCACCATCCCTGGAGGTATTTAAAAGACGTGTAGATGTGGTGCTTAGGGACATGGTTTAGTGGTGGACTTGGCAGTGTTGGGTTGATGGTTGGACTTGATGATCTTAAGGGTCTTTTCCAACCTAAATGATTCTATGATAATAAGCTACAGAACATTACAGGTCACAGTATCAATACCTAAATCAAAGCTACCTTAACAACAACTTACAGAGAAGAAAGATTGCTCCGTAAGCTAATAAATACTATAGAAGACTAAAAGATTTCAGGAAAAAAAATGATAAAGCTTTATGAATAGACAGAGCAACGGGCAGAACAAATGAAATTTAACACAGAGAGATGTGGAAAAGCAAAAAAACAACAACTAAGAAGACAAGAGGAAACACGTATTCCCTCTGGTCAGACGCAGGAGAAAGATTGAGATACATATAAAATTGGGACAAAACTAATACCAAATATACAATAACGCTTCAGTAAAAAGATCTCTAGAAGATTTAGAAGATTCTAAAAACAGAGAATAGACAATAGAAATAAAAGATAGAAATGTACTTTAGAAAATCTACTCCATCTATATGGGCCTAGATCCTCAATAAATGCATGTAATTCATCCATCTACAATAAGCAGGAATTTTATATAAAGTAAGAAGTGTCAGTAACATCTTCAATAGTTTAGTCAAAGCCTAATCTTTCTAGTCAAAGCCTAATATGTTTTATTCACATGTTGAAATATTTACACTTTATTAGTTTAATATTCTGAATATAGTAGCTTAAAGATGTAAAATTCTCTTTTCTAATAAGAGTTCTAAAGGTGATATATTGGATAAAGAACATGAATGATGCTGACAATAGTCCTTGCCAGGCTCAGACTTGCTGTTAAGGTCAGCTTAACAATTCAACGCCCTAAAAAAAATCTGTATTGGTTAACTGTGGAGAAGTTCTGGCCAAGTCCTTCGGTAGATGGCCAGGAACTCAAAAGAACCTGGCCTCAGAAAAGACTGTGAACAGCTGAGATTTCTGGAAAAAAAGCCTGAATGATTTGGAAGATAATTTCAATATAATTATATGGAAACAGATCAAGGAGTGACATGGATTTTTGCAACAACAAAAATAGTTAAAAGAAGCAGGTGAAGTAATAAGCATGAATTGAGTTTCTCCTGCTGTGTTATCATCTATGCACAATTCATAAACTATTTATTATTTTATAATAATTCATTATAATTTAATAGTTGTGTAATACATGGAAAACACATGCACTAATCTTTCATAAACTGATTTTGTGCCTCTGAAATACAATAAAAAATGTCTTAAAACTATCTATCTGAATGTATACGACCTCAAGATAGGAAGGCGGATTTCACTAGTGCAATTCTGTCCAAAGGAAATAGGCCATTCTGTTCAAAACAAATATGCCTGTTTAAGATATATTCAATATTTGGAGAGGGATTCAAGAACCATCCAGAAGTTGGATACCTGTTAAAAGCTAGTCATCTTGGCTACCTCTGTAATCAACTGAGTAAGATACGCACTTCAAGATGGTGATTTTTGTATCCCATGTTTGCCTTGTATGAACAACGTCTCCTTTCCCAGGAGCACAGTGCTGGCTAACTGGCTTAGACTAGATACCTGCCTTTCAGGCAAATAAAGCTAAGGGAGGTGAACTCCAGCCCTGTGGCAAAGAACGTTCTGTTCATATTTGTAGATGTCGTTCCTCATGTAGGCGGTTAACTAACCAAACCTAGGTTTACCTATTTTGAATCACAATTGTTTGGTTGGTTGGTTTTGGTAAATCTTACCTCAAAAAATGCCTCTTCTCAAAAGTTGAAGTGAAAAGTATTCCAAAAATTCCTGCAACTGCACACGCACATTTCAAACCTGATTCGATCTGGTATTCAGAAAGTCAGAGTTTGCTGTTTATTTTCCATGCTTGTTGGACAATCTTCAAAGCACTCGATATTTACTCGATATCCAGAGAGAATATATTCCTTTATTAGAAACATATTGTTTTCTGTGCAGG
This sequence comes from Pygoscelis adeliae, assembly GCF_000699105.1. NCBI lineage: Eukaryota > Metazoa > Chordata > Aves > Sphenisciformes > Spheniscidae > Pygoscelis > Pygoscelis adeliae. The sequence continues at coordinate 1,071,908 of NW_008824053.1, forward strand.
TAGCCTGAAAAATATACCAATTGGTAAAGAGTATTCTCTATCAATTTAATGACACAAAACAAGTAAAAAAATTTACTGTGTGGTTTCCATACAATAAAACATTAGTACCTATGCTCTTGCTGACAATCATTGGCTTTATAACGGACCTTAAGCATGTCTTTGTTTTGATTCAACAAATTTTTCTATTCCTCCCCAAACTGAGTCAAATACTTACACATGGTAAATCACCCGCAAATGTTTAATCTGGGCTTGTCTGCTGATAGTCCCCCAAATGGCTGTAGACAAAAGTAATTCCCTTTCTATTCAGCACTGGGAAGTTAATTCCCCTAGAACAAATATACATCCTTTTCCACAGCTAAAGCTAAGCTTAAGTGTGTAAGAGCCCAAACCATACCAACGCACACACCCACAGGGACATACAAGGTTCAACAGCAACAACAAAAAACACCAAGACCAAAACTTACAGATTTGGAAATGTCCGTGTTAAAGCTTCACGGCTTTTTTCCCATCTTTTGGTTATTCGTGTTTTTCTTGTCCAAAGTTTAGAAAATAAAGAAAAGCTGTGTACATAGAAAAATGAACATGAAAAGGACTGGTTATCAGTGTTTATTGTTAGAAGCAGAAAAAAACAGAAAAAAGCAACAATACATCCAATTTCCAATGGGATTTTATTTAAACTCAAGATCTACATATGTATTTATTCATCTGTAGTGTTTGGAAGAACTAACAATCATTCTGTTTTAAATCCTATAAAATAGAAATAAATTTATTTTTAAACTATTTTTTTCCAACTTGAACTGTTGAAATAAATTATGATAAAAAATTGGAAGAATTTAAAAGAAAATAAAAACGTCAATGCAATTTCCAGGTGCCATGAGCGTGGGTGAAGAACATTTCAATACCCAAATGTTTTTGACAAGAACTATTGCATTTTCATTTTCAGATAGTAAAAGTTCACCTACAGTAGGTTGGAATCCTTATGAACCATGCTACTATAGTGCTTCCAGAAACACTGGTTTCTGTATAAATCAAATAATTTTGAAAGGTTTTATCATGACTCCAAAAAGTAGTAACACAAAAAAGATATTTTACAAACCCGCAATACCTGTATTTCTATTTCTAATTAAAACCTGTCTTGTATTTAATACTGCACTATACAGACTGGTTTTGAATTGCTATAATTACACATCTGAATATGTATATAATGGAAATGGGGCAATCAGAGGCAAGTAGTTTTCCAAAATTTTATAAATAGCAAGTTTAAAATATATCAACAGATGTGCTGAGGGGCTTTTTTGATAAAGTGATGCTGAAAATTTAAAAGAAGAATTAATGTATGATTTGCAGAGTCTTTATACTTCACTACATTGGCATTGGTTCATTATAATGGCTGTTTTAAATGATTTACTGGATTTAGAAATGCTAATGTCCACAGCTTAACCCGGGCTCTCCAGAACTGTCCTTTATTTCTAGTATATAACAAACATGGAAGTGTTGTGGGGATTTTTGTTTGTTTTAATTTTATGGCAATGAACTATCTAAAATCGTTGCATTTCTGCAGCTGGAACAGTCCTTACGCTTCATTGTGCTTAATGAAACAGTAACTGGCATTGTACTATCCACGCAAGATGCCTGAATGAATGTTTTGTTGACTGTGGCACCCTAACACTGCTTTAGAAATGCAGACGGAGCCCTGTATTACTTACTTGAGTTCTGTGGCCAAGACCTTGTTCAAAGGAGCCCTTGAGTCTATCACATCAGATACACGTTTCTCTTACGGTACTTTGTCTTCTACTAAGACGACTGCTGTACTTGTTTATATGGGAAACTCATCTTTCATGATTTCCTTAACAGATGTAACCTCCAGAATAGGCGCAGAAAGAGACAGTGTGAATTGCTTTGGTGCTATATTCACCAGGCCATAAACTGAAATAGAATGAATTTTCTGATTCGTTGTATTTAAAAAAAAAAAAAAAAAAAATGTGTTTTCCTTCATATCTAGGATATTTTATTCTATTCACAAAATCACTATATATTTTCCCAAGTTATAATCTTGTCCATTAGGCACAAATGCTTACATCATAAAACTTGAGCCGTATGATAAAAAATTGTAACAGTGCTTTTATAGCAGCTATTATAACAGCTTTGGAACTAATGCTTAACTCAAGGCTAGGGAACAGCAATTATTCAGCTGGATTTATTCGGAAGGAGCAAAATCTCCCTTATAATTGGTGTAGCAAAACAATTATTAGGCAGAGAACATTAGAAAGAAGAAGGTAGCCTCAACAAGAATCGTGTTTTTAAAAGTGCCTTACAGATAAATCGGTGTATTTATCTTACCAAAAGCTTGAGAAGGAACTCGACTAGTGTGTGTCCCATCACGAGAAGAAAATACAGGATCTGCAAGGAAGCAGAGAAAAGCTTCATGAGTCATTTGAACAGATATTTGAAACAATTCTAAATCTGAAGGATTAATTAATAGACTAAATCATCTAAAGCATGCAGGCCCCTTCTTCAGCTAACCTGTCCTAGTAGAGGGAACCCTCCATCTTCCCCCAAGATGACCTAAAATTAGGGGCTTGTCTACCAACACAAAGATTATGTCCTTCTTTTTAGGAAAAAATCAGATCCCCAAGATCTTAGGTCCAGTATCGGGATCGATAAAGTTTTATAAAGATAAATGATCTCATGACTTTTTGTCAATGTAGCTTTTTTTTTTTTAAATTTTCTGAAGTAGCGTAGAAAACACAGCAATCGGTAAATTCAGTGGAAAAAGCACCAGTGTGGTAAACGCAAACATTTGCATAGCCCTAAGTTCATGTCACTAGAAATCAGTGGCAATTAGTATACTGTACTAATTATGTATTAGTACAATGCATTATCGCATCCTGGCCACGTTATTTACTTGGTCTTTATAACTCCAGTGCAGAGCACAAAGGCTACCTCACTTATATTTGTCATTTGCACTACCTTGCTTGGTCTCTGCATTGAATAACAGTCCCTGTTAGAACTCCTCTCCTAAAAGCAAGTGAATACGTAATGCATTCGATAGTAAGAACTCCAAGTATCCTTAATCTGATTTTCCTTGCGTACACGCGATGCTTAAGCGTTCCATAAAGAAAACACTGTGAATCCACAATAAGAGAATGAATTTTGATTTGGAAAGTCACCTTATGTAAATGTTAATTACTATTTGACTGTGTTGATTGGGGAGGTTTCATAATGAAAGCAGTACATTTCTTGCTTAACGTGTGACGCATTTAAAGGACTGCAGTAAGACAATGCAATCAAAACAGCAGATTTAGTTTACTCAGTCAGCAGTTATACGCACAACTGTTTTGGATTTCAAAACTTGCCACAGGGAGTAAGTGAATCAGATTAAAGACACTGTGCTGTGAACAGCATTGCAAGTAATCAGCTAACACATCAAGGCACCCTCGCTCAAAAGGCTGACGTTCACAACTGAGGTTACTGACACAGAAGTAAGAGAAGTTTAAGTATTAGAATATTAGTTTGAGTTCAGCGATACCAATAATTATGAAATTATATCACGACACAATTTATAGAACATCCTGGAGTCTTGTAGAACAATGATACTGCATTTTTAAAAATCCAGACATTTATTTCATCGTGTCATAGATTTTCTCAAGCACTTACATTCCCTAGAAGCATGAATCTCATTGATTTCAAGTGGTGTTTTTGCTTCTAAATCATTCAGGTGCTTCTAAAAATCTCACTTTCTAGCATAAGTTTCTTAAATATGCGTCTCATGTTTTGGATAATTATTTCATCTAAAGACCTCCTGAAGATTTTTTAAGCACACTTTTGTAACAGCTGCCAGTGCAGTTGGTTTTGCTCGTGCAAAATAATGTGATTTGCATTACATATTACTCTGAAATCTAAACATACTAGATGTGAAACAGCAAAAAATCCTAAGCTGTCATCTCAAGGGTTTTATTTAACTCAAAGAAACCTGGAATAAAGTGTTACACACAGCAAAACTAAAATCAGACATTCTGTATTTGATAAAACTATAATTATCAGTTAAATTTTCTTTTTTTTTTTTAATGAGCATGTTTGATTCAATACTCAGTCATGCATAAATTACAAATCTGATTGTTAAACTTTTGGCAGATTTTATAACAAACTCCCAAAAGTTAATTTCCACTGGCATGTTTAACAATCCTGTTTAACCCTAACAGAAAGTTAATTAATTCCCTTAAGAGCTCATTTGAACAGCTCCAAGTAACTATCATAAATAGACACGCCAAATGAAATTTCTAAATGTTTCAATACAATCCCACTTCACTAGACCGTTATATTGTTGAAAAATACATTTGTGCAAGAAGTGACCTGAATTCTGCTGATCCTGCAGGAAAAGATTTGAGAGGTAAGTCCCACCACCCCATAAATAAACCAACCCCCTCCCCAAAAATATACTCAGGCAGGGAATATACCAATGAATACAACTGCTTAATTAGGAATATCCCTTAATTTGGGTCTGTATTTTACCTAATGTGTAGCTTAACAGCTTTGTTATTAATCATGTCCTAATGTAAACACTTTGAAGCTGTTGCTACTCAGGAACGTTCATTACAAATAGTCCCTACGGGAATCGCCACCTTATTTCATTAAAACTCCTGCCTGCTGTTAATTGCTCTTAGGAAAACACGAACAGGTTAGCTGTGTTTTAAGAGACAGTGGTGTGAATTTATATGCTCGTGTGTCTGATTGCTGGGGCTCAGTGATGCACCTGATAATCCTCTGCTGTTGCCCCACACGATAGGATAGTTGGCAGCGCTAGCCTGCTTTAATCAACAGCAGTTGATGTTACAAAGGTTAAGAAAAGAAAATATGGTTTGCAAACCATGGTGTTTATCACGCCAGCCGAGACACAGTATCATTCTGGGTCATGGGCAATTAATTTTTAAGTTTCAGTGAATCTTTTGTGCAAAAGAAATTATGCTTTTTTAGCAGGGATGATTGATGTATATTAACTGAGCAAATTAAATAATCCAGGATATTTTTACTATGACAGTGGCATAAATAGGATATGTGACACCTTGCTGTTGAAGTCAAGGGTTTTCCATAATTCAAAGAGGTATGTGACTTTGTATAAATTGTAATAACATTCAGGTAAAATAGTGTAAGAAAGAAAAGAGCATTTAATTGAAACGTTCTCATTCAAAACATTAGTAAATATGCTCTATGTAGTAGAAACAGCCTACAGTACAATTTGCACAGGAATGTTTAAGCAAAAAGAAATTTTCTTATTAAAAAAGAGATTTTGAGTCAAGTTTCCAACAAATATACCTTAAAAAAGAAATTTATCTGTTATCTTCCTTACAAAAACCGATAGCATGATATGACGTTCCTGCTACTTAACTGGGCTTTGTCACAGATGCCTAAATAAAGTCCCTTGGAAAATATGTGGCTGCAATGAAAAATCAAAGGGAATTGGGTAAAGAGTAATCTGGGAATATATTAATGTGCCATTAAAGAAATCATTATTCTCATAGAATCATAGAATCATTAAGGTTGGAAAAGACCTCTAAGACCATCGAGTCCAACCGTCAACCCAACACCACCATGCCCACTAAACCATGTCCCTAAGTGCTCTCCCCTATTAGCACAATGGATCCCGAGCTTCTAATTTGTGTATTCAGTATACTCTGACCTTTTGGGGAACCAGCATTTTAAATTCAGATCGATGTCTAAAAATTGGCAATGTGATTGTTATTAAATGTATTCATTATTAGTCACTTGATCTCAAAAAAAAAAAAGAAGCAACTTAATGGGTAACCAAGGAGTGGGATACTAAAAATGCTGGGACTGTTTATTTTGAAAAAGAAAAATCACAAAGGAGACACTAAGAAGTATAAACAATGAAGGCAGATTAAACTTCTGTTCTCTTCGTTCACAAGGTAAGAACAAGATGACACTCGAAACTGGAAGCACGCTAATTGCAGACTGATCAAAGGTAATAGTACAATACAGAAACAGACTTTCAGAAGCATCGCCGTTAAACACAGGACTATTCAAATAGACAAAAAGGATTAGAATTTGTGGAAATGATGGGACTGTTCAGTTATGGTAGTGTGGACAAAGACGAGCAGATTTAGGGCAGATGTAAAAACTGGATCTAAACATTGGTTCGTTTAAGGCTAAAGACAATTCCTACTTATTAGGCATTAGGGGAAAACAAGCAGATTGTCCTAATTTTTACGTTGAATGCTCTACTAAAGCATCTGTGGAAGGCTACACATAGGAACTGGATACTGCACTTGATGGTCTCCAGACCTCATCCAGCATGGCCATTCTCTCAATTCTAGCTGAATAGAGCTAGAATTGAGCTGGGGGTGGGGGGAAGCCTATACGTGTAGTATCAGCTAAATTCTGCATCTTAGATATGAAAATTATGTTGGAGCTGCATTAGATCACATTATTTATGTTTCAGTTACTGCTTGTAATATTGATCCTCAAACATATTCCTCATTCAATAAGTAGTCCTACAGACTTCATTTAAACCAAAAATGTATGATTAGCAAACGCATGCTTGCAGCAGCAAGGAACGGGCTGAAAACAAGCGTGGTGTTTACATTCATGCTTAACTACATTAGTACAGATATTGCGCTACGGAAACTGAAAATATTTTGGACCATGCTGTGTCTGAAGGATCATTCAGTCTGTTTTAAAAATATTTAACTAATGAAGTATAAATTAATTACATTTGTAAAGCACTTTGTAATACTGTAAGTGAATACTAAGTATTCACTTTCTGTTATTAAATCAATAGGAACGAGCTTACAATAGTAACAGAATAAAAGGGCTCTAGAGCTTCATAGACATGCTTGTATTAATTCACACGCTTTACAGATCATGCAAAGAGAACTTGACTGAGCCATACTATTCCTAGGTTGATTTAATTGCTGTAACAAAAGCTTACCAAACTGCAGAGTCCAATGTATACCAGAAACAGCTGGAAAGGTGCAGTAAGTACTCCAGCGTAAACCATTATTGAAATATGAGTGAACAAAATTTCTTTTATCCTGCAACGTAATCTCTTTTTCACTGCTGTACTGCTCGGACTTTTCTTTCACCACCCGAGCAGTAACTGGGGCTGATACTAAGGAAACATGGGGAAAAGGGAATAAGTGACGGGGCAGCACAGTGCTGACACATGTTGTAGGACCCCGAGGTATCTCTTACACCAGAGCTAAACGAAAAGCATGCACAAGCCAGTCAGAAATGCCATTGCTCTAAATTAGACTCCAAGAGCCCTACCCTGTGCTCTTACCTGCTGTAGCCACTTCCTATCACACCATAAAATTTTCCCCTTTTACTCACTTTAGCAAGAGGGAATAACCCCTTGCAAACGTGACTTGAAATGCCCTTGCTAGTCACGGGTTTCTTGACTCCCAAAAGTTGATGCAACATAGCAGGTCCTTCTGTTTGAGATACAAGGAATGAACAAATTGCCTTCTGTCACACTTTGCAATAACTTATATAGCTGATTCTGTGGTACTGAATGGGAAAATGTTAAATAAACTCTATAGGGTTGATAATGGTTAGATGGATTACTCATTTAACGTATGTGTATTTCAAAGAAGGCTACACATAGCTGCTTCTACCTGGTTTTTTGCCCGTGTCAAATTCAATATTCCAGGATGTAGAGTAAACAATATAATGTAACTGAAAGCTATTTTGGCTGAGAGGATGTGCTTATAGAAGGTCTGTGCTATGATACTAGGTTACATTCTGATCAATTAACAGCTTGAGCTATTAGAAGAAAGATGCAAATTAAACAGCGTCTGTTGCAAAAGGGAAAGAATAAAGACCCCTTTGGAAATTTTGCCTTCTTCCAGATGACTCGCTATATATTTATCTTTAGAATTATTCCTAAAACCCTTTGAAGGAAATGTATCCCATTTTCCAGTTATGTTATTTATTATTGTTATAGAAAAAGCATACACTGCTTAGGAAGGAATTTAACTGTAACTATTTTCTCTTTAACTTGCTGAGCGCAATGAGGTTCTGAGATCACTAGGAGAGAAGGCTGACCATCTGTCATTCCTGAGAGTTACCATTCTTAGATTGTATCGTCTAAACACAGCACTAGTATTTTAAAGAATGATACGATTTCCAGGCCTTGGATTTTCAACACACGTAAACCTATGATTAAATCTGGCCATAATCAGAAAAACATTTTAATAATACATGCTTAAATTAAAATTTTTCCTTAAGTCCTACTGAAATTTTCCAATTAGCCCATTTTCAGTAATTTTCAATCTATCAGCTCTATTATCTTCGCTGAGCAAACCAGAATTTCAGTCTGAACACTCCCGATTATTGTTAGCACGCAGAGAGATGACCAATACGGTGAAGGCCCAGTAGCTGCAACTGAGGGCTTTGGAATTTTTAAATCGGAATTAGTCCCTCAAAAAGAGAATATCGTTGATGATTAAATGGTTTGTTCTATGGATCAACAACCTTATCACACTTTTGTTAATCTGTTCAATCATAAGAATCTCTGACTTTCTTCTCTCTTAAGCTATGAGTGAATGTTTTCCTATTTCAATATTTATCAGAACATCATAAACTACCACAAAGAGCAAAGGGCTTAGACAAAGAAGTTCCATAGTTGTTTAAATAATTCTCTGACTTTCTTTATGTAAAAGGGCTCTAATCTTGAATTAAATGACAGGACTGTGTTAAATACCTCCCTGCACGCATGAAGATTTTTACAGAGGGGCACCTGTTAATTTGCAAACCCTAGTGTCTTTGAGACTCTCAGACCCCTGCTTGCTGATTAAAGAAAAACCAACCTCAGGCTTTTGGGGACTAGAAAGGGAAAAAAGCAAACAAACAAACAAACAAAAGCAAAAAAGTTAATTCTTGGTTATATGGTTGGTTTGCAGAAGAAAAGCTTTTTTGTCTTTTAATAGATGGAGAAACCACAAGTGACTTGACCTGTGGCAGTCAGTCATGTCTTGTAGGGAGTAGGAAAATGAAAGGAGAACAATTTTAGGTGATAATTTCTTTTAAAAAAAGAAAAAAAGTATTTTTTTAATTTGCTTATTCATACTTTCCTTATTTCCCTTGAAACTAGAGGTTTCCAGTGGCTAGCAGTTACAGGTTTAATAATTCATCAGGGCATAAATTTGACATTTTAGGTCTCCATCAGAGAGTGTAGCTTCCTCACAAATTATTTCAAACCAGTGACAATCCACTCCTGCTTAATATGAACTCAGCTATTCAAGAGTGGTCTCCCACATTTACAGTGTGTGTAAGCCAGGTACTATGACCCAGCTGTAAAGATCAAATCATAGTTCTAATGCAGAGGTGTTGCAAAAGCGTTGCAAGGTCTTGGTGGACTTGGCAGTGTTAGGTTAACGCTTGGACTCGATGATCTTAAGGGTCTTTTCCAACCTAAATGATTCTATGAAAGCCATAAAAAGTGAAGCTACAACTCCAGCCCATCAGTAAGTGGGTCAGATTGCAAAGTGCAAAAATCTCCAGTCCAGCCTCTCTGAAAAACCTTTCCTCAAATATTAGGCTACCCCAACCACCACCACCACCATCATACTATCTGTTAGGGAAACAATGGCAGTTTTATGTAATAGAATGGAGATTAATAAAGGCATAGCAGGTATAAACCTGCTGTGTAGTCTTTACAGCTCCTACAAAGAATGAAGAAAACACTTGCTGGCACTGCAGAAATTCTACTGTCACCTATCCCCAAAGTCAGTGGTGCTTGCAGAGGACTTCTCCTTTTACGGATGGAAAGAGGAAATTAATCAATTCCTGAATATGAGCTGCCTCAAAAATCATAATGGACTTGACTTGGCAATGGTTAAAATGATGCAGGGAAATCGGTTTATATGTGCTACACAGATTGAAGCAATGCAACCCGACAAGGAAATGCAATTTTCTGGCATGTTCACTGAATGAGCAGGTGTAGTGTATGTTTCACAGTTGCAACAAAATTAGATAATCTCTAGAAGAAACAAGCTGGGATCAGCCAGAAAGGACAATAAGGACAATATTCATAGTGCATCTTCACTCTAAGAAACAGTCTGAGAACGCCAATGTTTTTTGCATCAAAGAAAAACTACAAGAAGTTTGAGCATACACATGGAATTTCCAGGTCAGTGAAGAATCAAAAACTTTGGAAAAATGCCAGAGTACATTTTAGATTCATCAGCATGTTTGGGCTAATATGGACCCCAAGGAGATTGCTAGGATGATTCTGTAACTGTCTAATTTAGAAGGTAATGTTATTGTTTGGATTGCCAGAAGGAGCAAAATGGAATAATAAGTCTCCCATGGAGCCTGGTATTTGGAAGCTGGGTTATCGCAGAACAGCTCCAGAAAGTGAGACTGCAAGAGTAACCCAAAGTGTATGGAGTATAGTCAGAAAATCTTTGTTCCCTTACATGATTTCATGGTGGGGGTGACGTGGTATTGTAAACCTCTGCACTGGGAAGCAGCAGTGACATGTGTTAACCTTGTAGAGAAGGATTCAGTTGGACTGGCAAATGACTTTGTGTCTGGAGGCTTACCACTTTTGTTAACTTCTTTCCAAAACAAAAAATGGCTGAAATTTTGGAAAAGGTCATATAAGGGCTGCCAGGATAGAATTACAGTCTTAGAACATATAAAACACCAAATGGTTTAGATTTTGCAATGCCTAGATTTTGCAATGTAAGCATACCCTTACGCTTACAATCAAAACTAGAGGCAAAACTTGCAAATTGTCAGTCCTTTGGAATTATATTCCAAAATTAACTGAAATGAGTGGTGAACACCCTGAAGTGTGAATAATGAAAAAAGCAATAGATTCTCTGGATCTAGGGTAATTCAGGTATTACATTAACCAGAAAGGCATCCAAATCTCCGTATTTTTTTTTACCCAAAATAAAGGCTTCATCTGCCTTATTACTGGGTAGAAGCATTTTCTCAACATCAACCTTGCTGAAATCCGTCTGGAATGTAAAGTACAATAAAAAGGGACATATTTACTAAAATAGATACTACTTATCTTGAGCTTATAGATTAAGGTAGAGAATAGAACCTACTCATGACATTTGACAGTGATTTATGGGAGGATTATTTTAGGACATAGCTGTGTTATATATATATACACACACACACACATATATATATAAAACAGAGTTGCAGCACCTACTATTAAAATGCATTTTCAAATCATTTGAAAGATTCTTGAAAAGTTTTTTTTTTTAATGTAGTATTGTAGAACGTAAGGAAAAATATTTAATTTTCCCAAGATTCCAAGCATGTTGGAATAATACATTATTAGTAGTACTGGATCTTCCATAAATCTTAAGAAAAATGTGGTCACCGTTCATGTGGGTACTTGCAATAAGGTCTAATATACTATAGTTAATAGTTCAAGAAGCATATGTTTTCTGCTACAGTCATTATTCATTCTAATAATAGTAGTATTCTATGTGAGCTCAGCTAGATCAGAACCGTCAGTAAGTGTTAAAACTGTTGTTACAGGTTCCTGAACAGATGACAAGTGGCAATGGAACTCAGTTCACATTTCAAGTGTCAACTATTTGTCGTAACAAACGGTGTTAAAAATCTTGCATCAGCTTCTTACCAGATTCCCAGAAATAGATTAACAGAAAGATTTGATCAGACACACAAATACAAATGATTATATAACCTCATTATATTTTTTTACATTAATTACAGAACTGCATCCCACTTTATTATCATATCAGACACTAGCAATACTGTTTATAGAATGCTTGGCCTTCTTTGTTAGAGGCTGAGGGACCAAAATATTCCCCCATGTCATGGTTTAACCCCAGCCGGCAACTAAGCACCACGCAGCCGCTCACTCACTCCCCCCACGGTGGGATGGGGGAGAGAATCAGAAGAGTAAGAGTGAGAAAACTCGTGGGTTGAGATAAAGACAGTTTAATAGGGAAAGCAAA
>NW_008824053.1:1084106-1100816 GCF_000699105.1 Pygoscelis adeliae
CGCCCGCAACGTCGTCGCTGGTGGAGTGGGGTGAGAGGCGGAAAAGGCCTTGACTGTGTGTCAGCACTGCGCAGCAGGAACGAAAACATCCCTGTGTTATCAGCACTGTTTCCAGGACAAATCCAAACCACAGCCCCATAGCAGCTGCTGTGAAGAAAATTAACTCTACCCCAGCCAAAACCAGCACACCTGAAAAAACAAGTTTTTTTTCAGTTTATATTCAGTAGGAAGATTACCTGCAAGTTGATGTTCTTGATTTTAAAAGGGGAATAATGACAAATCAGCATGAGTAGCCATGCTGGACTGCGTAGTTACTTAGAAAAAAAATTTTTAAAAATCTTAGAGGACAGTTTCATATTACCGCTAATCTAGGATAATTGAGGTTTGCTTCCAAAAAAAGGAATTTCAGATTACTCATCCCTGGCCTTCCTCTCCCACTGTTTTTCTTGCACTGGATCTAATTAATGATCATGCAGCCAACAAGGTGAGTTGGTTCTGCTCACAGATCTGACAGAAATCCACCGATAAAATTAATAGTTTTCTAACAAGTCTACAAACTGAGCAGATTTACCTCAAAGGCATGCGATCAGTCGACTCAATGCAAAGGGAAGGAATCCACGACCGAAGCATGATAATGTCTGCTCAACGTTAAGATCAATTAAGAGTAATGTTAAACCACATTTTTAATTTGAGACTATGGAAACATTATAATGAAATTCTGTATTGATTATGCCTAGTCATACGCCTCGCAGAGATTGCACTGAAGTCGCACATAAAAATATGTAAACCAGCCTTCACGTACTAATTCTGGAAGAGGTTCTCTAATCAGGATGTCTGATGAAAAAGCCAGCAATCTAACCACAGAGGGAAACTTCTGACAGTCCCCCACGAGTCTCTATTTACATTTCTAAGGAGATACAGCTAACACTGCTGCTTCTGAAAAAATACTCTATTAGTGACAAAATGTCACAATAGTGACAAAATCCAAACGGGCTTTTTCACCACATTGATAAAGCAGTATCACACAGTGAAATGAAACAAATATACACTTTATCGCAGTCTAGCCTCCCTCAAATCCTCCTGTTTGCAGCAAAGTCTATCCGCACATGGATGTCTCAAAGAAAGGGTCCAGAGCAGAAACTAGATAGTAAATGAATATTATATTACCCAGTACTCTGATGACGTCAGCTTTCAAATTGTTTATGTCAGAATCAAATTTGGTGTAACCTTCCCGTTTTATTTGCTAATGAGTTGAAAAGATTTTAAAATTATAGTGGCTGCATATGGAAGCTTGGAGTTAAAACACACCAATGTTTTTCTCAGCCAGACATAGGCATTTCCATATATCCAAGAAGAGCAGAATTAATCTGGCTTTGAATTTTACAATTTAAAAAGAAAACATACTGTAACTTTTATACTTGTAATTTCTGGCGTCTTCATTTTGTCCAAGAACATCAGGCATGGAGAGACTAATTTTAAGTCAACTTTCCAAAGACAGTCTGTGAAAGGCACCTGCAGGTGCTGCTCCATTTTCCAGACGGTCTTAGTTTGGTCAGGTGAGAAATCCAAATCCATGAACGGTTCTGGCAGTCACAGGCTTTCCAGAATAGAAGCCAACATTTAGTTTCTGCAGAAAAGTGCTCTGAGGGGGAACATGTCTTTTTATTTCTGCAGTAATCCACTTGTATTGAAATTTATTGAATGAACTATAGTCAAAGAGAAGGTACCTGACTAGCAAATTACTAGGAAAAGACAAATATGCTAAGTGCCCTTAATTAAAAACAAAATCAATCAATTTTTAATTGATAGACTAATTAGTTGAATGTATAATGCCGGATACAATGGTTTGACCACACTTCTTTAATGTATTCATTTTAGCTATTACATTAACATTCAATGACTGTAGCCCCAAACCCAGAATCTTCTCTACTAAAAAGACCGTAAGATCTCTTTTTAAGCGGAACTTTTCACTGATCTAAATGTTCCAGAATAGATAGAACAAAGTAAACCCAATAGGTTTAAGAAACTTGAAATCCTGCCACTATTTCTGAAGGAACCTGGGACTTAGAATTCCTGTATGCATTGTATTTCCCACTAGCTTTAATCGTAACTGAAATGGTAAGTAAGCAATCCCTCTAAACAAATGAATAATTTGTTTAGAGCAATCTGGAGCTACTGCTACATTCTATAGGAGAAGTAGCAAAAGACACATCAATTTTGCTGGTTCCTGAAGAACGCAGAGGCCAATTTATCAATTAGCCTTTAAGTTCAAGTTTCTTTCTCTATTAGTTCTTTAAAAACAAACCCCAAAACGTACCCTGAGAACACAGCTAATTTCCAATACACAGTAACGTAAAGTGTTTTCCTATATTTCCTCTGACAGTTTACTCCAGTTACTCTCCCCACATTCTTCGCCCAGGAATCACTGGTTACAACACTATTCCCACAGAGAAAACCCACACTTCTGCCATTCCCAAAACAGCTCTGCGCTAATGTGGCGTAAGGCGTCACGTCCAGACTGACTGGCAGATGCTGGTCAAATGAGCAGTCGGGTTCTGCTCTTCCATTCGTTACGGAGACCTGCTCAGAGTGTACAACATTTCCTCCCAGTCCAAACGTCGGTATTTCCTACCCACGGCATACACTTCGTGGCTGCTGGATACACAGATTTGCTCATGACAAAAAGAGAATAGAAAGGAGAACTGCGATGCAAAGAGGGAAGGCTGGCCTGCATTTTCCTTGATTACATCTAGCCTGTGCACCGTTTTTTGCTGAGCAGTGAGACTGATTTTTTAAAAATGACATTAACTAAAAATAGTTTACCCTCTGCTATTGCAGCATTTAGCTGAACTACACTAACAGAGAAGCATACCCTTACTTAAGGACACCAGGTACTGATAGAAAAAGCCAAGACATCCAGATCTCAGTAAAAGCAGGGTAATATCAGAGTAATTTCATATATTTCACATGAGCGTATCTGTGATTAGACTTACGTAAACAAGATCAGACTCTGATGTACTGACATTCATGGCAACTTCTCATTTTCTGCTCCTTGTAACCCATCGAAGCATGGGACGTGCTTTATGACTTCAGTTACAAAATCAATTGTTCTTCCTGATGCATGTCACACATTTGTCCTCATAAAGCATTAATAAGTGTCAAGGGAAGAGAAATGTCTCCCAGACAAGCAGTGAAACCTAGGAGGAGCTGAAAGCAGCATTAACTAAAACACTGAGACACACTCTAATGAGACAGCTTAAACTCTGGTGTGTCTCATTTCAAGAAATTGCTGTAGCCATTAGTTTTATTCTGAAGCTTGCCACAAGTGATTAAAAATGTTTTAGTGGTATCATACAGACTGCAATATTCTTTAGACCACCTGCAGTTAGAAACATACAACTAACGTTCACGTCATCAGTGACATGAAAATGCCTGATTTCTATTAAATCCTACGGTTTGGGGAGGCTGTGACTATACATCTAGCAAAGACAATAGAAACATGTTATAAATAATCCTATTTCAGCTGACCTTTATGCTTTTTAACATCCTAGTTCACATTCAGAAACACTTCATGTCTATGATACTACAATAAATAAACTGGATGACTACTTTCTTCATCAGGCACTCAAGACTTTCTCAGTTCTGCACATCTCACCATTTTTTCCTCTTGGAACCTTCACTTTGGAAAATATGTTAAACTGGCATGTAAAATCTGCTGCCAACGTAGCCACTCTCCGTGAAGGATTAAAAAAAAAAAAAAAAAAAGTCTTGTATAAGCTACAGCAGGCTAGCAGCTTGTCAAAATATCAGTTGAAACAGCAGGTTCCAAGTCATTAAATCTCAGTTTATGTTATACTCCAGAGATTCCTGAAGTAGCAGAATGGTGTGCATTACTGAGTAGGCAAAATAAGAAAGACAGATGTTGTATTGACCTCATCTCATTGGAATCTAGTCCACTATACTAACAGTTGCACTAAAGATGTCTCTAAAGTTGTACTGTGGGATCCACAATAATAAAAATAGAAGGTGAATTCATGAAGATAATATTGCCCGATTCACGTCACAAGAAGACTGTAAATTGCATTGAGGTCACACATTTCTCGGTGGGAAAATGTTCTTGGGGGACAATCAATATTGACCAAAATCACTCTCTAGCATAACCAAATTACTCCTGGCCAATCCTGAAGAAGAAAAAAGACATTGATATTCTAATCCAACATTTCTTAAATTATCTGGGAAAGCATAAGTGAGGGAGCTTCAATATTGAGAGAATTCAAGCAGTGTCAGAAAAATGTGCAGCTCTGCCGCAATTAGCATAAGCAAAATTAATATAGTTTGAAACTTCTAGTGTCTGCAGGAATTAGAAAAGCCAAAATAGAAAAGGAGTTTAATTTTTAATGGTTAGTATTATGTTATGCTTTTAGGGTTGACTGGGCATGCATTTAATGCTGACATAAAATAATTAAATTAAAACTTAAGGAAGAAGAAAAACGGTCACTTCCAAATGAAATGGGAAGAAGAAAATGATGGGAAAACAGGTCACATTAACAAATACCAGAGGAATTTACATAGCTATGGTCTCATTCTACTAGGGGCTCCGTGCTGAGAATTTCCGATGCTGAAAGCTGATGCACAGCTCGGCAAATACCAAAGACTCTGCTCAGATGAAGTGTTCCCCTCTGCAGCAAAGCTAGTCAATGACATGTAATAAAAAGACGGGGCTGCAAATCTCCCAGAACAAGGTAGTAAAGTTTGTTTGGATACGAACATCCACATCTCTTCAACTCGTTTTCCTCCTTCCCTTCAAAATTTCTAATGTAGAACTGTTGCAGAAGTGGTTAAACATCTATCTACTCAGTCCTTCCATCTTTATCGTTGCTTACAGATTTTTGAAAGCTGATGATGAGTTGGTCACAATGCGAGTTAACCATATTTTTCCTAAATTTAAGGAAAAAAAAAATATTCTTGTCAAGAATTCTGTATCTTTCCAGCTTTCTCTCCTTTTGTGGAATATATTTGTTACAATTTTGCACCGAGGACCACAGCTGTGGCATTATATTTAAGCAACCTGAAGAAACGGTTGGTTTTGGCAATATTCATGAGAACATCCAAGGACAATTAAGCATTTCGTCTTACCACTTAAGGTAATTATTACTTTGTAAAGAGTCTAATGATTTAGTGGTGCTTTTTGTGAAACTTACTATCTTGACTTCATCTGTGCATAGCGCTATCACTTCATCTAGTCTAGCTCAAGATACATACATGTTGGAAAGATTTCCCTGGTGGTTAAACAATCAAAGGTCCTAAATTACTGAGGTAATTGAACCTGCGTGTAATTTTAACGTACTGAAGCCAGTAAGGCTAGCTATATGCTTGAAGTTATATACCCTCTTACTTTACCATATAGGAGATTTCACTTCTGTAAGAAATATGAGGAAACCACTGCAAAAGCTAATTGGCTTCTACAAGTTCTCCGACAAGATTCAAACCAAGATACACTTACACACTATGGGAGTATTTGCTCAAGGGCATTCTGTCATTCTAACACTGTCACTGATGTTTCACCCATCTTTCTGAACCGGGTATTTTTAAGACACCTATCATCAGAGGTATACCATCTGGTATATACCATATGGGGTACCTGGCCTGCAGTGGTTGATGATCATTACCTTAATTAAACACATTTTATCTACCTCACAGGGATGTCGACAGTAATGGATTGCAGTGGTCATGTAGATCACTTGTATATACAATGTACACACACCCCTTCATGGGATACACAAGGCATTCGGAGAGCTTCTAAAATACAGGTGATGTGGTAGAAAGTAACATTAGGGTCTCCACAGCACCCTTTTCTTCCAATTGCTCTGATCTTAGCTTTTCTTTTTCTACCATTTGTCCTGCATCTCGCAATTTTTCTATAGCAAGAATTTACAAATCCCACTAGGAGTTTGTATATATTGCATTTTCAAGCACACTGCAGCACTTCTGTAATGACTCTGCACAGTATTCACTGCAAAACATTGCAACCCACGGGCAAAATTTCAGCCAATGCTGAAGAAGAAATATGTGCTAGGGCCCTCAAACACAGAGTAACTGGAAAGTATTAACTATTTAAAAATGGGCTACTTGAAGATTAAATGGAAAGGGAGATTACACATTAAAAAAAAAAAAAAAGAGGATAAAACAACATCTTCTGAATTGTTTACAGAGTCCTTGAAAGATTTCTTACAAACCAAATTGGAAGTGAGACAAGCATATAATTGTAATGAGGATAGGATTTATAGATTGACTTGAACAGATTATGTATTACCTGTTTTAGAATATTTAGGACAACCAAGGTCCTTTGTGTAGTGACAAACCTGAAGGAAAAACCCCTCGTACACCGAAAGCAATCCACTTGAGAGGAAAATACAAGTATATGTATACATATACATGGGTGCTAATGAAAAGATTAAAAGCCACTGGAAATTGATCATAGCATAAAAACAAGGTAGAACTGAGAAAACATCCACATCTCAGTTCTGCCTCCCAGCAGTTATCGGTGAAGCCGAGATCTGGATGCTCACATAGATGACTGCAAAGCAGAAACCCTCTGGTACAGCAAGAAATGCACGTGCTGCATGCTTGTTGTTTGAAATAAAGAGGTGCTGAAGGAAGGACTTGCGTACTGAAATGCTGTATACTGTTAAAATTATAACAATTAAGTGGTTCCAAGTAAGATACCAACCAAGTCATCACTGTCAGGAGGGTTGGGATGGTAGTATAGAAGGATGTTAAATAACCAGGAAGGGCAATCAAGGTATTATATGTTATACCACCAGATAAGAAGGGCAAGAGATAAAGGGTACATCTCTAAGAGTAAATAAAATTGGTTATGGACTTTTCTTTGGCCTATCCTTAACATTAAATTGTCTTACAGTTCAAAGCAGAATATCCATATAAAACCAGCACAAAAATATCCACCCTAGCAGAAAGGAAGAAAAGAAACTAATACAAGTCTGTCTATCTGGACTTGGGATCAGCTGTCTGCAATACCTTATTTTAAAAACAGACAATTAAAAACCAGTCTTGTTGATTATTTCTGACCATCAATTATATGATCCAAAATTAATATTGATTATTATGATCCTCAAACACAAACCTAAGCAGAGCATTTCTTTCCAAACTACTGTTGTTCTTTCTTATTGCAAAAGTGGAAAAAAATTTTGATTAATTTGTTTTTCAAATCCTTTGGTTTTCTTTCTTTGAATTATTTTTCTTTCTTCTTAGCATGCCTTGCTTTCTGATTGAAACACAATATACAATGACCCACCAAACCATGTTCAGAGGAGGAATCTTAGGTGGGACGAAAGAAATAAAAAAGCTGCACTGATTAGAGGGAAAAAAGAATCCACGGCAATGATAACGATGTGAAAATCCGTAAGTCTTAGTTCAAGATCTCTCTGTTAGCACTGTACAAATACCACTGGCATCTCATTTAATAATACTTCAAGGTTTAAGCATTTCTGCATTTTGCATTTTTATTCTCTCCAGAATTTTCTTCCAAGTCTTGAGTTTGCAGCATATGTATTTGTAGGTTAGAAGTACAACACACCTGCTGAAAACATAGCAGTCTAATCCATTACATTGAAACAAACCCCAAGGAAACACTTAACGCCCATCCTAAACTGATGGAAGACGTTCTTACTGAACATAAAATGCAAGCACGCAAACAATCCTGGCTGAAGTTTAATCTGTGTTTGTGAACAAGCAAAGATTTGACTGAATTTTCTCAAAGCCGGGTGTGAAAGTTTTTGCTCTGGCTAGATATTTGTAAAGGTTTTCTGTCTGGCTCTTTGCTATTGCCATTTGCTATTGCCAGTTGCGGAGCTGGAAAAGGTCATGTGATTTCCAATGTAACAACTGCCTGAAAAACCCATGCTAACTTGGCCAAAAAAACCAAACCAAACCAAACCAACAACAAACAACTCACAAAACGCCCCAACTTCAGTCTCGCCTATGGGTTCACAGCAAGTTTAACGATGGGAAAACAGATTCACTAAATCTCTTCAGCTGCAGGGACTGCTACGAATGCTATGGCCAGCTGCCTAAAATATTCACAAGTCTTTATGGAACCAAAATATGGACATTTGAGCATACAAGCACAGGTACATACTCTGACTACTTTCATAGATCTCTTCTGTACCTTTTTTTCAGTTGGTCAGACTTCTTCAGACTAAAATTTATGTTCACTTAATGCTCTGACAGTTCAGGAACAGCAAAAGAAAACTAATGATGTGGAATTCAGAAAGCCATGTGCATGTGGGGAAACTGTTGTTTTATGAACTAAACTAGTGAAAGTAAGAGTACAGCACTTAATATGTAATAACCATTAGCTGTAGTGAGAAAGGTGCACCATTTTTCATAGTATGAACACATTTAAAGTATCACTTAATATTTATATATTAAACATGTCTAGACATTATACCATGCACTGTGTGCACAAACACACACACAGAGCCACTGTCATGAGAAAATATGCAACCTTCCCCAATAATCCAGGAAAGCAAGGTACAACTGGTTTTCCAGAATATAGTCATCTTTATTATCATACAAACACTGTTAATTTATTTTGTTGTAT
Source organism: Pygoscelis adeliae (assembly GCF_000699105.1). Taxonomy (NCBI): domain Eukaryota; kingdom Metazoa; phylum Chordata; class Aves; order Sphenisciformes; family Spheniscidae; genus Pygoscelis; species Pygoscelis adeliae. The sequence goes on from NW_008824053.1 coordinate 1,092,730, forward strand.
TCATCATACCACCAGTGTAACAGAAGAATTGGAAAAAGAGAAATTCTAGGTCATCCCTGAGGCTGCTCTCTGTTCGTAATCTTTCCTGCTGCCCCCCTCACCTAATTCTCCTTTCCAGGGATCACTTTTAGGCAGAAGACTACCAGTATCTTACTTAGCTAAAACTCTCAACCTAAACTTCTCCAGCTGACAGTCTCCCCTGGAAGCCCTAGCTCTTTCTGAAGCCCTGCAATTTTTGATAAACTGCCTCCTGCAGCCAGCAGAAGGGCCAAACTGACCCAAATGCTCATATTTTGCCTAGATGCAAATCTGTACTGCTACTTAATGACTGCACACAGATTCACTGATAAATATGGAGCCACAGACTAAGGCTCTTTTGTAAATTACTGTGATGAAAGTAATGTCAATTTTGAACTTTTTAATGTATGGCTCAGCTTTTGAACTTGCATTTTTAGTTTTTACTTTGATCTAAGCATACTACTTTCACTAAAGAACAATCAATCCATTTTAATTTGTCCTCTTAATTTCTCAGTCTGTTCACTGTGATCTGAATAAACCTAAAGCGTCTTATCAGATGATGTGAAGAGTTAGCACAATTTCCATAATATTCATTTGGCATTTAAAATGCTTGCAATATCCTGGGATCAACTCTTAAGTGTTCCTGCCTTTTCTTTCTGATCTCGTCCTTTTTTATTTCTCCAAAATAGTTTTCCTTGTTTTAACTGGAATTGAAACTGGCGTGACTCTTTCTGGCTCCCCAAATCAAAACCTTTCACCTCACATACAGCAATCTAACATGTCAAGGCCCTGGTGCACACATAAGCTTCATCAAGTGATGTTAGCAAAGTTCTCAGAATAGTATTCTTTAGTTGGCTATTGATGCCAAGCCAACAAAAATGGCATGGTTTATTTTTATTTATCTCGGTCTATACCTTTAATATTTGATGTACTGACTGAACAATATAAGCAATAAAGCCTGGCAGGGGCAGGAGGGGAATACAGGAGATCCAGAGAAAATGAAAAGACAGGTGGACAAATGAGAAGGCCGTGATGAATAGCACTATTACCTGACGATTTCTTATTTATATTGCACACATACAGGGCTAGGCATAGTCCAAGGCCCCCAAACCAGACTTATCAGTGGGACTAAATAACCTTTTGGTCTCCACATAGTTACAGCTGCAGCCAACCCTGCAGGATCCCCCTATGCTAGCTACATAAATATGCAGTTAGCTCTGCCATCAAAGAGTTTGCAGGTGACGTAGAGTTCTGTTAACAGCTGTATTACACTTATTACCCACAAAGACACCCACTATTTTGATGCATTTACCCCAAGCTTTCAAACACAAATAAATTCTACCCCCAAAGAAAATTGCAGGATATTTTCTTGGATGCTCTTTAGCATTTGTACCAGCCACAGAGACAGTCAGCTTGCTAGACTATGTATTAATTGATTGGCTTTGTTATTTCAGATGGAGAAGAAGCATCAATCCTAAAGTGTTTCTTTAAACCATTGTCATGATACAGAATAGAAATATCTGTGCTATTCAGGACTCTATCAGGAAGTGTTTGTTACATATGACAGACTCACAGTGCTGTTATAGCAATGTAAGAGTGAGTTTTCCCACCAAACTGGAGTGCCTTTAATGTTAAAATGACTACTAACCATTTATAAAGAGAGACGTACACTTATTTCCATTTTTGAAAAGTAGTAGCTCTATAGCAATTTGTCCATTTGAGAGTTTAATAGAGATTAATATTAATTTTGCCTTTAACTCCATTAAAAATCCAAACAAACAACTTGTACGTAGTGGCATTTTTTCAGTGGAATTAATTACCTGCAGAGAAGCACATTAAAATCATTTATTTTTCTAGATTTCATTTCAACAAAAATAAGTATTGTTAATTGTTCAGAATGACCTGCAAAACAGAAAGCTCACTATAAGAATCATGAGGATGAAGTTATCTATTCACCATGTGATTTGACATGAATAATTACTATTAGCATAATGAAAACTGCAATTAGGAATCATAGTTATAGTATCTCACTGCATCTTTACTTCCATTTATTTCATTTATTTTTTTGTTACACTTGAGAATGAACATTAGAAAAGACAAGCCAGAAAGAGAAGGAAATGAACCTAAGGTAAGCAAGGGTGATTTATTTCAAGAATAGAAAACTGGTTATTGACACAAAGGAGGATATATTGCTTTCCTTTATCTTGTTACAGAAGATCAGTGGAAAGAGAGAAGATTTCTGAAGAGGCAACAGCCTACATTGTCATAGACTTCTGCTTAAACCATGGAAATGTCTTTGGTTTATGGCTTGCGATTATGAATAAATCAGAATCATTAAGGCTCAGATCTTGAAAAGGAAGCAAGACATGCTTATACAATGTCTTCTTGCAAATACTCTGAACAAAAAAAAAACCAACACAGGAATGTGCAGAGATGAATATACAGAAAAGCAAAAGGGATGAATTTAGCACTCAGTCGTTTAAAAGAACGTTCACAAGGTCTTTTTACAGAACGAAACAGTGGTGACGTAGTAGAAAAAGAAGAAAACTGTGTAAGTGCTGTGGCTTGCAGCAAAACGACTGAAGAAATGGAATCCCTTCAGAAGCCTGTTTCTGTTTTCTCTGTCCTGCTCCCCACTTGAAAGAGAAATTCCAGCAGTTCTGCTGCTCAGTCAGTGTTCTAATTAGATTTTGGCACAGTCATTCACAGCCAGGACACGCAGTATATACCCCGTTACAGAGGGCAGGATGAAACTTTCATGCTTTTGAGTATGCAGGTTTTTAACAATGCCAGTATTTAGATGTTTGATCGGAACAAAAATATAAGGGTTTTTTATAGTATAATATTTTTAATATATAATCATAACATAATATTATAAAATATAACCACTGCAAGATGGGCTGCTATCTCAATTTTTCTTGCATCATAGTCAGCCAGAAAAACACTATTTAACAACCCTCTAGTGACAGTTTGTTTCTCTACTGAATAAAAACAAGTGTAGCATCCACTTGTTTCATTTTCAGTAAAAATATAAAGAATATACTTATATTAAATAATTCCACTTCTGTAAATGGACTGGAAAAAAAACTTCTAAAATTAAACTTTCTATTTTAGAGGACAAAGTATTCCAGTTCCATGTATGCTGTATACTTAAAGATAGACATGAAGTATGGATCAATAAAATATAGTAATTGTCCATCAAAACTATGAAGATAAACCTAAAAGCTGTGCAGTGAAGCATGGAAAGACCTATCTTTTGTTCTTGAATGTCAGAGAGAAAAGTAAGTACTTCAAAATAGTAGAACAAATAGTTGAGGTTATGCAAGAGACTGGCAATACCAAAATTGAATTGTCTAGTTTATACTACTAGGAGGAGACACGAAGATTCATTTAGTATCAGCCTATCGCATATTAGCAGGTGGTGGATGAACAAAGATTAATAGAGATAAGAAAAAAGACTGCCCACACTGAATTTCAAATGGATCATGGGAGGGATTAGTAAGAAAAGGCTTGTCTTTGAGCCTGTACGTTTCTTAAGAGTTGTTTAAAAAAAAAACAAAAACAAAATCAAACAAAACAAGCAAACAAAAAAAACCCAAAACAAAAACCAAACCTTGTCAGCTAAAGTAATCTGTTTATTATTAAGAAACCACTTAAGACTTCTCTTCTGAAGTGTACGGGGCTAAAGATGAGGGGTGTCAGCCATGGATCAGCACCTTTTTTATTAGTAACGCAGAATAAAAAGATGCCTTATGTCCTCAAAGCTTACGACTGGGAGGGAAGAAAGAGCTGAGTTTACACTAAATTGAATTGTTACTGAAGTGCCCTACATTCCCAAAACCTGAACAATTAATATGAAGTCCTACTCAACCAACTTTCTAGTCCTGAACGTATCCAACCTACAGATAAGACTATAACCGTAACTTCCAATTCAGTGCATTTTCTTTTATTAGCAGTAAAGGGCATCACATGCTATAAAGTACATTCAGCACTCAATGCCACAAAACAGAGCTGATGGGCCCTCTCAGCTTTCCTGCGGTCTGCCGCGCCACTTGTTATCAAAACGGTGTCAATGCCAGAGGAGAGCTCTGTAACAGTCAAAGTTCTCTTTTTCCTAGTTGTTTTTTTCCCCTCTGGCTTTAATCTGTGATGATAAAAACACGGCAGAGCTCTGCAGCATTAATTGCATTTCAGTGTGGCTTTTAAACTCTTCAGAGATGGGTGTATTTTTAGCTGTTGAGGTAGCAGCCACATTACCTGCTGAAAGGCATGGCCCTTTAGCAATTCGGAAAGGTGGGGCAAGAGACACCTTAGCGGGAAAATGATGTCTGAGATAGATCCCTCAGATTCTTCAGAACCACATACTATGTCCTCTAAGCAGCGCAAACTCAATTTTTTTCTGTTATCTTAACAGAATTAACAATTTGAGGATTTCGACTGAATACTTCTGGTGTCCTAATGGCTGTCTAACGTTTAGCTAAAGCATAACTTCAGGGCAATGAAAGCAACAACAGGAGGGAGGGGAAAAGTAACAAGTAGAAAACAGCTGTTCCGTACTGCCTAAATGCTCCGAGAAAAGTGGCCTTGAACTTCTCTTCACATTCTATGCTGAGGAGTCAAGCTATTTCTTCCTTCCTCTCGCTCTAAAAAAGAGGCATCTCAAATTATACTCCTGGAGAGGACTGGATCTTTAGTTTAAAATTAAAGCGTTAACAATATGTGGAAATTCTTGTAAAGGACAGTCTATACAGGCAGTTCCTTCCAGTGACCAAACCCTAGATCTTTATTCTTACTGGCATTATCAAAAAATACCAATCCAATATATATGCCCTTTCTTTTCTGAAGTACACTTATTAAATGACTACACTATGAATTCTGTCCTGTTCCTGAGAATTTAATGTTTCACTTAAAGTATAGCTCATGCACAGAACACGCATGTCAAAGAGGCAATCAAATAACAAGGAAAGTAGCTGGGTTTTTTCCCCTTGAGTAGCAATCCTCTACTCTCATACATACAGTAAGAGCTGTTCGGTTTTCCTTTGCACTGTATAAGCAGACAAGAGCATATGGCTCAGTCTCCAGTCTTCTGGCGAATGTTATTTCTCAGTTTCAAAATAATTCCCAAGGAAAAGCAAATAAAGTTCTGCTGAATAATTTAATTTTAAATGTTTGGGGTTTGTGAATCTTTGTGTGAGATACTGTGAAAATAAAAGAGAGCTGTCTAGAATGATGCAATTAAAAATCTCTTTGATATGAAAGAATCCTCCACTATTGCACAGTTAAAAGGAATGGAAATATAGTAGCTTGCTTCCGTAGAGTATATTGATGAGTTGCTTTCAAGATGCCCAAGTTGACAATAAATACCTAATTAGATGGGTAGTCTGACAGTTTCATTTGTATTCACTTACAAACTCTGAGTGATGTGAAGACGATCAGTTTGGTTGTGGAATAAATTGTCTGAAGTTTATTACTGAATTCAGAAACTGATATGAGAGGAACATCATGTTGAAAAATGTGCTGCCCCTTAACTTTAATTTCCATGTTACTCCGCTAAGTATTGAAACTTCAGAAAGAGGTTGCGCAAGGATAAAAATACATGATCAAAAGTCTAACAACAATAAACATCTATAACAGGATGTATAAGCAGTTCTAATACCAAACCTTAAGCAAACATTCCAATTTACTATAATATGAGGTGCAGTTAAGTGGGTTGCGAAACTGAAGAGTAAAACATAAGTAATTAGGACATTTCTAGTAATTTGCCATTCATGAAAGAGAGACCAGCTAAATGAGGCCTTCCTAGGGAAAAATATTTTGCCAGATTTTCATTCCTATACAAGATTCAAATTCGTGTCTGTCCTAGGTAGGTTTGAGCCGATTTGCACAAGGCATGATCAAAGTCCTTAAGGAATTCAAAAAGTATAGTACTGAGTAAAGGTGTTATTAGGTTCATTTTTACATCTGACACTACAATTACAACTATATCAATGCAAACCCTCGTTAAAAATTCGCCAGTGAAAGGCATCCTGCAGAGAAACTATTTCTAGGATTGCAAGAGTTATAAAATCTCTAATCAACAGCTCCTGACGCAGTATGCCAAATGGAGCATAAAAGCAACGATGTACAAATGCACAGCTAATACAGCTAATACTCTTGCTGCAGAATTAGCGTTAAGCAAATGCAAACAGTTCAAGTAGTTCAAGCTACTGCAAGATTGTAGTCTTGCTAATAATTCAATAGTCTGTTTTAATTGCTACAGCTCAGCGTAGTGTTTCTCTCAGTTCAAGGTCTCTTTAGCCCTCAGCCACCTGACCCGATTCTTTTCCACTGAGCTACTGAATAATGAAGGGCAAGAGAGAAGGTTGGTTCTTGTCGATGATGCTGATCTTTTAAAAAGTGAGGTGACTTACAGATGATGCTCCACTTCAACTTATTATGCATTGACAGATTGGAAACATCAGTCAAAATAATTTGAGCCTTTTTTGTAAATCAAAATCAGCTCTGATAGGAACAGAAGTAGCTCTGCTGGATCAGCTGCTGGTGGGCCATCTTATCTTAGGGCAATACGTTTGAGCACTGTGTTATGAAACAGGATTCAGATACAAAATGATGACTAACATTCTCACCTGAAATGTGAATTTCCTTGGTTTGTTTTTTTCCCCTGAGTTTAAATGGAGAAAAAAAAAAAAAGTATGGTATTTTTCTCAGAATAAACGGGTTTGAAACAGTTCAGTCAATGGGCATTGCCATTTCAGAAATCAATAACAATCACATGCAGAAGTTATAAAATGCATCACTTTTAACAATTGACCTTCTCTCATCGCATCATGGCATAAAAGAAGGAACTGTTTTACCAGAAGTGTAATACTGTCCCAGGTTGCTTTAGTTGGCTTTAAGCAGCTGCACTAAAGGAGTACCGGAAGCATGGAAGAGTGTCAAGCATCGACCTTCCTATAGGCCATCCTGTCTTAAACAAACTTAAAGAGACCAGACAATATGCACACCACAGTGAGAGAAGACGCATCTTTCCAGAAGTGGCATTTTGAGTAAAATCCTTCTGTCAAGAAAATATATCCAGAATATGATATCGGAATATTTTTCCCTTCACGTGAGGTTAATAATAATACTTGTAATTTCAGACTCTCACAAAATAATATGTGAAGAATATAAAAAATTAAATTTTCCTATTAGTACCTGTTCTGAGTAAAGTAGCCTCATACAAACAGGATGCATAATCAGAATTTCAGAATAGATAGAAAGATAATACAGATTATGCAAGGAAAATCTTTTTAGTCATGGTTTGGACCAAATACTGAGCTTCAAATTCAGTAGAAGTGTAGCTTTGCCATTAATTTTGACATGTTTGACCACCACTGAAAAAAAAAAAAAGGGGGGGGGGGTGTATTTAAAAATCTGTGTTTTAGATCTTTTACATAATGTGTATTTGCACAGGGTCTAAAACAGTCAGCTGTAGTAATTAGGCAGTGCTTCATTAAAAAATAAATAGTAGGGATAATACATTTTTTAAAGAATAACTAAGGAACAACACAGTTGTAAAGAGTACAGCTGGATGTTCCTGGAAGCCTACTAATGATGACCAGGCTTCCTTTGTCACCCCAACCCACATGAATCCTTTAAGATGGTTTTTAACCACGTGATGCTTGCATCACTGTAACTTATGTGAATGTATACGCTATGCAATGCTTTGGATAATGTATTAGCTAAAAAATTAACAGAATATCTACACAAACACATACATAAAGATCCTACAAAGTTGCTATAAAATTTCAAAATATCCCCAAGAACAGCAATGAGTCATGCATCTCCAACTGGGGTGTCATTCAGCAGCCAAAGTTGTCCCTGCTTGAGAATCTTAACCCTTGCTTGTATTAGAAATCATCCTCCTATAAGATGCTGAAAACTAAGTCAGGTTACTGGATACATAGGTAAATGAGCTTGATTTTCTATTTTAAAAAAAAAAGAGAGAGAGAGAGAGAGAGAAAGAACATACCTAGGGCTCCCGAAAATCCTTAAAAGAATTAAAAAGCTGTCTGACAACAGTGCATTTT
>NW_008824053.1:1100911-1106340 GCF_000699105.1 Pygoscelis adeliae
CTTTAGTGTACATTTTTTACAAGATTGATTTCAAATATAATATATTATGTATTTGCAAAAACACCATTAACATGACCATTTTATACTAATAGTAACTGCCATATTTTATCATGATTTTAGATAGGCAAAAAAGAACAGCGAGGAACTCAAGGAAGAGAACAACAAAAAGCTCAAAAATACAAAGAAAATGCATCTTTCCAGTATGTTTACCTAATACAGTGACTCTTGTTCCCCTATTGGGTATTTAAACAATGGAATTTGAAGAGCCAGTTAGTGTAAGCCATGAATCATAAGTCAGAAAACAATTATCTCTGCTTTCTTGTGAGGGGTTACAGAGCCACTGAGAAATTCTACTGTCCTTTGGGTGAATCAATAGCTAGAGATGTAACAGGTTTAGAAAGATACACCAGGAAAATAGCATGCAATCTATTTCTTTTAATACAAGATACCTCTGCCTTTTTTCTACTATGTCCTTTTTAGAGATACCCGTGATGACATTCTTGTTTTGATATTTTTTGCTACTCTTTATATGAAATTAAACAGATCAGTTAAATGATACCTTCTGAGAAAGAAGCACCAAGAGAATAAAAAATCACCCTACTTAAATGCCTTTACTTCACTGGGAATTGTTGGCAGTGGAAAAGTAGTCTAAAAGGTCACTACACGCAATCTTCAATTCTTCTCTTTCAGCCCCAAATGGTCTTCCAGCCAAATGCTTTACATCTCCTAAAAAATCTGCCATTAGGAAACAGAACAATTTTAACTGAAAAAGGAAACAACGATGAAAGCAGTTGCTTAAAGAAAGTAAAAATACTTTAAAAATACAGTAAGGTAGTTTCCATGGTATTTTTGTTGGTGATGGCACTGAAATGACACCTGTGTGTTTTGATTTTTATATTAAGTTGATCTCTTTTTTATGTTTACTTGCCATGAATATTCTTGCTCTTTTAATGAATATTCATGAAGCGTGAGGAACTGCAGTTGTAATGAAGCCGATAGGTATTTGCCATTTACTTTTAGAAGGCAATATCAGTAAGAACTACAGATACATTCAGCCTAGCATTTTGTCTTTAACAACGGGCAGACGAGGAAGGTAGGTACCCTTAGGTAAGAGTATAAGACAGGGATACACTGATGATTGAATCCTTCTTGTACGACCTTTCTGTATTTTGGTAGCCACTCAGCCTGTGGACAAGAACAGCAGTCCAATAAATTTTAAATTAACATTAGAAATAATTTGCAAAAGTTTTTTAGAATTACTTTACCTGAGGATTCCCCTTCTCCCCCCTAAGTGGTGGATGAACGCAGTGGAAAAGAAAGGGGCTATGGCAAAGAGTTTACAATATTTTTGTGCGCATTCATATTATAAATTTGGTGCTAGCCATTTTGCATCCCCACAGAGAAACATTCCATTTAAACTAACTAGACAATCAACCACATGCAACTTCAACAAATTGCTCACAAGCAAGCACTGAGAGCTAGAGTAAAATTTGCACACGTTGCAAACATTCAAATAGCTGAGAGGTCCCGATTTTCACAGATACATGGTCTTAACTGGCTAGTAGATGACTTCTTACCCCATGGAGAGCATTTTCACCTCTTAGGATTCAGTGCTATGGTGAGATATGAAGTATTCAGGAGAATGCAAATAACTGAAATTGCCCACGTATACTTCATTTATTATATCTCTTTTAAAATAAAATGGGGAGAAAGAGAGAAAGACCTAATACAAGCAAAGATTTTGTCTGGGTCTTATTTTACGCTGTCCTGTGTAACTTTACTAAATTCCGCCCCCCCCCCCCCTTTTTTTTTAAACAATCGTCTTCAAGTTTGCTGTACTGTACATGCAGCAACAAAAATCATGGACCTAAACAATATATGAATAAGAACTACCAGTATCTAGATATAAATCAAGTATGTATTCCAACCCTTTTCTAAACTGCTCATTTTATTCTGTCCTAAACAAATTTAGAAGCTGATTGCTTTTCTTTTCAGTCCTGGACAGGCTTTGGCTGTTTGATCACCGTAATTTAGGAGAGACTGAAAGAGACATCCTAATGAGGAATTCTGCAGTGGCTGCTCGCCAAGAAATCAATCAAGTGATCTCTTTCACAGTCTATCACTAACCTCATTAAACTAGTGAGAAATGAAGCTGTGACTTTCTCAACCTCATTCCCTACAGGCTTCTGGGGCACTGAAGGGCTCATAGTGAGGCATACTAACTCTGCATCCCCCAGACGTGCACCGACAGGTCGCTGGCTAGGGTCACAGATACTATGGATCTAATAAGGTCACAGAGACGAAAATGGCTACGGGGGTAATACCCCTTTAAAGACATACCTTATCTGCGTGTAGTTTGCTACGTAAAAAAAAAAAAAATCAAGCGAACTTAAGAAAATGTCAGCTTGACCTTTCAGGCTCCCAGCCTTTATCTGGCTGCCAGTTACTACCATGATGATTCGTCCTAATGAGTAGTAAACAACTGTTAGTAGGGGCCCTGAATCAGCATAGCAAGAGGCAAGCAGACAGGCAGAAGCCTTTGTTTAAAGCACAGGCACTCTAGAAGATAAGAAAGCCCAAAGGGAGTGATAAGAAAGAAGGCTATGTATCTGGCGCATTAGAATTGTGTTCTATTCACCTGGCTGCTGCAAGCAGGCACATATAAAGCTTGCTACTACCTCTCTCATATTCGGCACACCATTGTCGGATCACCTCCTGTTCTCTCCCACGTGGTCACATGGATATGACTTCTCTTTAAATTGTCACAGATGGTGGTACACTTCCAAGAGGAATAATAGAATTTATTTTCTAATAACAGCATTAAACTTGCAAACTACAGAAGAAATTGGCAAACAATTGGTATATACCAACAATAGCCCAAAGACCGACTTTCCTGAACTGTACAGCACCAAATGCCTGCTATAATTATTGCAGCTCTCCGAACTAGAAGATTTTTTCAATACATATGTTATAAAATATTTGTTCATCCACCAACTCTTAACGGTTTGGAAAAGTTCCCTAACCTCCAGAGCCTTAGTAATTTTTCTTATAGATGAAGTTATAATAAATTAAGAGTTAGTGATTTAATTGAAGACTTTCTAAGATGAAAAAGGTTCTTTTTTTTGTGATTATAATGTTCATGCAATATGACATCCACTCACATGCTGAGGTCCAGCACAAGGTCTATGTTCTGTTTAAGACATACTTAATCCCACAGAGCTCTCGTTGCATAAATCAGCTTGTTCTCCACATCTTGCAGCACTAAATCATGAACAATGTTATCAAGAGTTAGAATTAGACATCAATTCACTTAATGGAAGCATCTAAACATCAGTCAGAGAAATATTACCGTATTACCAACCTATGACATACATGACATATCGTGAATCATATTGAAGATTCAAAGGTTTCAAGTGTATACTCCCTGAGCCACAAATTCTTGACAGGCTTCCGAACGTTTTGAATATAGATAGTCAAGGTAATAAGAATCTGCACACTTAACTCTGCTGTTATCCTGAGAAGAATATGCTAAATTCAATATGTTTCAGAGACGCTCTCTTAAGAAGTAGTAAAATACTTTGATCTTTCAATAGGAGTATTTCCTACTTAGGAGAATTATTTCTTTTTTTAATTAGACTAGAACATAAAGGCTTTCCTGTAAGATACATTTAGAAAAATCACATCTTAATATAAATAAGAAACACTATACGAGAGATTAATCAACCTTAATCCCACACAATGAAATGACACAAGTTAAAGAAAAGTATAATGTGACAGATGCATATTTTGCTGTTTAGTTGGTTTAACTAAACTTAACCTGGGCATCACACTCTGACCAGCCCAGTTGTGATACAATATTTCGCAAGAGAAGGACGTAGGCAGAAGTGGGTCCCAAAACTCTTTTCCGTACTGATAGAAGAGAGAAGCTTTTAGAAGAAGGTGAAGATTTCATTTTCTCAGCACACATACATCCAGGAAACCTTCACAAGAAACCTAAAATATAAGGCTAAATCTTAAGCATTAAAAATGTGTGTGGATGTGTGTGTTAAATTCTCTTTTTTTATCAGTTATTCAATAATAATCAACATACTTTGTTTTCTGGTTCAAAACTAAGCTGGTGGGACAACTCTATTTGCATTATTTTTAATTAGCTTAGTAGTACAATTTTTTAAAAATCTGTCTCTCTCTTTCAAATAAAGATGCAATAATCCAGAAATGACAACACAAAAATGGTCTATGCATAACTGCAGCTGCAGGAATTGTTGGGATTCAGATATCTTTACCATAGCTGAGGTAGAGGGTCATAGGCTGTGTTCTACCTCCCTAATGAAGCTCAAAACAGAAGTCTCTTTGATTTCACAGTATTATGAATAAAACTATAGTGAAAATTGCTCAACAATACTCTCCAGAACAGCGTGGATCCCAGTGTCCTTAGTGGCATTGCTGTTGCTATAATTATTTTTTTATTATTATTTTATTTGGAGTAGTTTTCAGAACTTCAGTCACAGGAAGTTATACAAGTGCATAATACACTGTATGAGAAGAAAATACTTGAAAAAACTTACGCAAGGCTCAAGAGAAGCATCTGCAGAAATAGTTAGGTGAAAACTGGGAGCCCAGCTCCCAAATCATCCTGAAATCTCTACTGCAGTTTCATTTAACACTGAAGGTACTCACACTAGAAAGAAACATCGGTTTTTCACTGTACAGGTCTCCAAAGATTTGAATACCTAGGCGTAACTCCGTTTCAGTAGCATTGCTCAGCAGCTTTTCACATATATGCCTAGCTTGAATTAATTTTCATAAGCTGTTCCTAGTTTGAATTCATTTTCATAACACTGTTCCAAGGGATATGAAAGGATTATACATGCTTAGAAGCATTTCTAAACATGTTAATTTCCCCGATTAAAAAGGGTTTTTTTCCCCTTTACTGAAAATTAGGCCTTTAATTTTTTGTTGCACCGCTACTAGGTATGTACCACTATTTGGGGAACAATTTCAACAGCATGAGAGATTCCTCACCTTCTCCCTTGCTCCTTTCTCTCTATCCCATCATGATGGTTAGGGCATCCGCAAGAACCACCTGCCAGGAAAATGAACATCCTTGATCAAAACTGAAAAATTAATCTGGGCCTCTCATATCACCATTAATTACTATAGTATCATAGTGAGCATTTCAAGAAAGGAAAGCCCTGCTTGGTTTCTTTGGGACAAAGTTCAGGTTATCTATCAATCCCAAGAGGATGAAAAGTGAGGTTTAACCCCTGCCAACAAAGACTTCAACATTTAGAAAGTGACCTGCAGATGCACCCTGAGGGGCTGCTCCTGGTGTGTGTGCACCGTGACTTCCATCTGTCCTTGATAGATGGGCTTATTTTCTCTGGAAACGGGGAGGGGAGGGGAGGGGAGAGGGGCGGAGAGGGGAGGAG
>NW_008824053.1:1107014-1107986 GCF_000699105.1 Pygoscelis adeliae
CTGAACTGCTGCTGTCAAGCTTTTGGTAAGCCCTAAAGCAGAGGAAATCTGTAATACAGGGTAGACCTTCCACTGATGGTAGCTGGAAGTGCAGGCATGACCAGAAGGGAAAATACAGCCTTTGCTGAAAAAAGTATGTACTAATAATTAAAATAGTAGTATATAAAAGTAGTTAGTGAGTCACAGAAAAACTCCGCTAAATATGTGACAGATTTTCCAATGTAAAAGTCCTCTCCAATGTAAATATTACACTTCTCCCCCTGTTGTACCTGTGTTTTTTCAAAAGAGTTAATTTGTCTTTGTCCTAAATGCTTACAGATACTGAAGATATTTCGTAAGATTTCAGATTACTTCCTGTCCAACATAAGCTCTATTTCCTAAAATAAACACAACTAGAGAGACAGGTGGTTTAGGAAAGAAATCAGAGCCAGTGCAATTACAGCAAGACTTGACTTGCCTTCAGAATGTAGCCTGGCTATCTGCAAAACAGATTCTAATTTAAATCCTAGTGGGAAACTAAGAATTAGAAATGGTTATCACTAACATGCTGTTCCTGTGTGTTATTTCATTTGGATTTGGACATGCAGCATTAGGATACAACTGGGTGAGAGAGTATAAATATATTAGCATCACGCCTACCTTTATTTTACTTCTGCACTGTCTTGCACATCCTTAACTTTACTCATGTAAATACACTGAAATCAAAGGGACTGTTACTGTGATTAAGGTTAAGCTGATGCTGACGTGATTTACAAAATTGGAGCCTTAAAAAGCAAACAGTTTCAAATCAAAAGGAGTAAACCCAGTCAGCTCTGCTTTCCCTCTCCTCCCCTCATTTCTTTACATTTTCTTTACTTTCACAATCTCCTTTTGTAACAGCACCCATGGCATATATGCTGCATGCCAAGGAGACAGTCTTATATGTTATTTTCTTTTTGCAAACCTACTGGTTAAAATAAGGGCTGGACTTAA
>NW_008824053.1:1107999-1115970 GCF_000699105.1 Pygoscelis adeliae
AGTTGAACGTGTTTAATTTCTGTTACTGTGAAAAGAGCTGTTATGCATGGATAAGGCTGTGTACGTCTTAGCAGTCATATCTTCATTTAATAAAGAATATACAACCCTGTGCAAGACACTTATTCATCGCCTTTATGAATGACTGCGAAAAGAATAGAAATATCTTGTGGCTCTCTGTGTCCTACACCTGTAACACGCCTCATCAGAAGTCTGTAGCTAGTACTATTACCAGCTTCAACGATCAAGCTAGGCACGCAGCCCATTCTGAACATATCATCCTTTGCCTCATACAAGCCCCCCGCCCCACCAGCAGCCAATGACCCTTCATCATCCATCCCAAGCATAGGCAAACCATTTGAATATAAACTTTTCTCCAACTTGATGACTCTGCTGCCTGAACCTTGACACCAAACCCAGCTCTAATGTCTTATCCTTAGTTTAGTGATATTTTCTCACCCCAAACCTAGAAGGTTGTTGTCAAGTGGCACGTGCCAGCCTCAGGTCTTAGATTAGTGTAATAGCCCCTTTCTGGATTCACACCTTACGTCTAGCTCATTTGTGTCTGATCACAACGTTCAGATCTTAAATCTACTCCAGACAGCCCTTCTAGTAACAAAAATTGGCCTTTACCAGCATTTTTGGAACTGTACCTCACTCTCCGTTAGCCCAAATCTCTTCTTCCCTTGACTGTATTCTACCCTGCCCTTGAAGTCACAGACCTAAGTGTTGGCAGGTACCTGCCAGCATCAGCCCTCGGCTTAGCCTGGCAGCAGCTTTGGAATCTATGGCTTACTCTGTTTTACATCCATATCCCACGCGCTGCCCTGCACTGCTTCACACCAGCACTTCCTTACTTCACATCATCTGTGAGCACCTTGCTTTGAATTAAAAGATGCACCTGAGCAGATAACCTCTGATGACGCAGCCTCAACCTTGCCCGTAGAATTAGCACTTTTTGAGCCTCCACCTACAGCTCATCCAAGAAGCTTCAAAAATCATGAACTTACCCAAATTATTTTCTAACTTAAGAGAGTTGTGTTTTATTACGGGGGGTGGGGGAAATCAAACTCTCTCTTACTTTCATTTGAGATACAGAATCCTACAAAACACTGACATATTGCTCTGCCACTTCCAAACAGGAACACCATTTCAACCTGCCCTGTTCTGCTGCTTTTCTTGAAATCAAATAAAATTATTTCAGTAAGAGAGGGAGTATATGCTGTCACAGTACATCTGAAAATAGCGTGTACATTGGCCAGCACTGAAGAGAGCTACAGCTGAAATGCAGTAGAGGTGTTTTGCTGCAAAAACTCATTCAGAAGGCATTTGCCAAGGAACAAGTCTGAAAGCCTTTCCTTGAATTCCTGAAAGATACCTACAGTTACAACTGCAGGCATACTGCTCCTGAAGTCCGCAGCCACAGGTTTTCCTGACTTTTGGAACTACCCAACACCTACTCCCAGTTCTGAGTGCAGGTGCCTATGCTTATTAATTGTAGTCAGCCCTGGCAATGCACAGGCTGAATTTTCTTCCCAGTAATTCCCCTCCCTCTCTTCCAGTGTCCTTAGGCTATAGGTGTGTACATTGATATGTGTTGTTATTAATTCCTCAGTTTGAGGGTGACCCCTCTGTCCCCAGACCATATTCTAATTCTCCGTGTGTTTGAAGAAGAGGGACAGGCTGGGCCTCTAGTAACCAAAACATGATTAATAATTACGTGGTTTCATTATGGTTCAAGTCTAATAAAAAAAAATATCCTACATTCGGACTTACTTCATAGAACAGGCAAGAATCTTACAAATCTGCATGGCTACATGGACATTGGTGAGGCTTTGCTCCTATGCCATCTTAGAATCTGCCACCTTGGATGGCTATGATTTTTTAAAATGCCGAGTATACATTGTCATCTAGAATATAATTTAAATCTCATATCTGGTGTGAAGATATCTGGGTAGCTTCAGAATAAACAAAGCATAACATGAAACCTGAATGAAAGTAAAGCTCTCTCATGGAGTAATATATGTCTTTTCTTATTAGTATGATGGGAAAAAAAGGATTTTGACGTGATGGTGTTTTAAAATCAGAAACACTGACACTGCATTATAAATGATCCTATCTCTCTTTTTACTTTATATTCATGTAAGGCTTTGTGATTTTTCATCTCCAGGCATCCTTAAGTATGCTTAAGAACTAGAATAAATGCAAACTCAGAAGGCTTCTTGAACCTTAAGACCAAGGTCACTAAGAATTCACTAGGAAATTCCATTAAAATCCTCATGCACATTCTCTATTGTCATTTCAGCACATTTATGGTGAGAATGTGGAACTGCCTGCTTTGAATGACGCTTCTACTTGCTATCTACTGGCTTGCCTGTCTCTATTAATAGTACATCAGATTCTGGAGGATAATACAGTCTGAAATGAAACTAATCTCAGGATTGAAAAAAAAATATTCTCAGGCATTAATTTTAAATATGAAGTAGAACTGTTTGTTTTTAGCTTTAAAATGATTAATGGGATTGGATTTAATGTGCTAATTTAACACATCACAGTGATTTTATAAGCTGTAAATTTTCTTTCCGGAACACCTTGCTTCTATTTCTTGAAGAAAACATTCCCTCTTTCATTTATCTAGATGTGAACACTATGTGAAGAAAAATTATACACCACAAGTTTCCACATACCATCACACCCCCCACCTTCCGATACAGCAAGCTCTCTTAGAACTAAATTAAGAGAAAGAGCATAACATGTTAATACAAAAGGGCAGGAACGTGGTTTTCTGGGATTATGCTGAGCAGGTATAATGAACCAGAGGATCCCAAGTATTTTGTCACGTCTTTTGTGTTCAACGAGATAGCCAAACAACCATTTTCAAAAAAGGAAGTCTACTGTTCATTTCTGAGGGTAAATATTTTAAAGCACTTATCTGATTTACGATCACAAAACCCTAATGAAAATCAGTATGGTTTAACGTGCGTTATTTAGTGCCTTGTTTTCAAAGGTAATTATGAACTAAGAGATACAGATAAGCATCCAGTGGGATCTTCTAAATACCTAACTGTCACTCTTTTCTACATGTAAATATTTTCTCTCCATGTGGGGCGGAAAAGGAGGGAAAAGGAACAGTAGGTCAGTTATATCTCCAAAATGTCCCCCTATCTCAGCATAATTAAAGAGTACAATAAAAGAATACAACTTGAAACAGAGCAATATATGCGACATTAAAATAAAAGAGTAAATTAATCCCTGCAATGAATTCCACAACAATCTAGATGCGTGAAAAGGATCAGGATATATGACATGATACTGATATTGTATCCTACACAATGTGATCTAAGAAGCCAGCACAGATATTAGTCCTTTGACCTTATTCCTTAAGATGCGTTTTTTTCAGGGCAAACTAAACATAAGACTTGAAGATGCAGAAACATAACAGGTCGAGCTTATGCAAGTAACACTCAAACTACACACTCAGAATTATAGTTTAAAATTTAAAATAAGTCAATGAACCTGATTAGATTATGCTCCATCATGTGCATAACCCAGAGCATCTAACATATATTTTTGAATTAAACGTGCTGTCTCTTAACCATTTGATACCGATGTTTCATAAGGCTTCTTGGTTGCCAACAATCACATCCATCTGTTATGCTGGCAGCATGCTCAATCACAAGGTGCTTAGATCTTTTCATTTTAGGCATCATTACCAGAGAAATACAAAAACTGTGAGCTGACAGCGTGAATGCATTCAGAAAGTACCAGTTAAAAGCTATCTGGATGAGACAACACAGCATCAGGGAGAAAATAAAGAACAGAGGAAAGAATTTAATAACTCTAACAAATGTCATGCCTTTGCTTGAAGAAGTGAGCAAACATTGAAAAGGGTCATTACTAGTCAACAATAATGCTTAATGATACTTCCCAAGGGACACATATTGGAAATAATAACACTACCTCTTATTTCTTCCACAGAGCTTAAAAACCACCTTCTGACTTCTCTCTCACACACGTGCATATATGTCTATATAACTATACTTACATATAATATAAACACACATGCATGTACTAAGTGTATACATCCGTATAGCATACATGTTATTATATATGTGTGTATAATAGATAAGACATGCGTACAAAATATAGATATATATAATTGTTACTGGCAAGCTCTCTGTGGTCCACTACAACAACTATTGAGGAGCAAAACCTACTACGCTATAAAGTCCTTTTTTTTTTTTTTTTTGCGCTGGGACGGTGGGAGGAGGAGTTGCTCAATGCTTCTGCATAACAAAACACATTTTCCTGCACAGTTACGAGGGAAAAAAGCCACACAAAACAGTATGGCTCTTAGTACGAGGAAATCCATTAAGACCAGCTCTGTATGTTCTAGAAAACCATTGCAGCTCCAACCTTGAGTCTTTCTTCAAGGAGAATTAGGAAAAGGTCTTCACCCGGGCAACAAGTTTTCCAGCCATCATTTCCCACAGCTTGAAAATGCTTACCAGAAAATGGAAATGGGCCTTCCTCTTAAGGGGATTATCCTGTGTGGTATTTATAGCTTGCCCTAGATAGCTCTCCTTCTTTGTGCTCTTTATGGACAGAGCATCCTCATTTGTGCTTCAGATATATTAATTTGGGGCAATGTGGGCCTGATTTTATGCGTGGCAATGTGGACACAGGTAATGTTTTACTGAGGTGCCCAGGGATCTCACTGAAGACCTAAAATTAAGCCATGCCGGGAGAGTAGACTATTTTATCAGATTTGAATCCCGTGAAAACCAGGGAATCCTATGGCCAAACAAATGGTGTGTATTGGCATTAAACAGAAAACAAAATCATTCCAGTCAGTGAGGACATTTGTTCTGCTGTTTTGGGTTTTTTTCTTCTATTTTTCATTTCCTCTGATGTGACAGACCTATTCCTTATAAATACTCTAAGGAAATTAGTCTTAATCATTACTTGTCCTCAACCCATGTTTCAATAATATCTCTAGGGAGTTAACTAGCATATATTGGACTAGTCTGAAAGTGTTACGTAGGCATATCACAATATTGGTTTATTTTTCTTGCTACCCACAAGTATATTATTTCAGAAGTATTTAAGCAGGGAAATCTCACTGGATTTTCTGTTCTTTCTGTGCAAGTATCAAGAGATCCTTAAAATATTTTATCAGCTATAAAATCTGGTATCAGGCATGCCAAGTAATTTTCAGATGAATGCATTTCGTTTTATTCCACTAAACAAACTCAGCCTAGTTACCTCCTGAATTTTAGCCTGCACAGAAATCTGACCCAGGGTGATTTTTCACTAGTCTATAGCAATATGTTTAATTGTATGGAATTGCTTAAGTGGAACAGCAGCCCCTCCAACATCACTTTTTTAACAAGCCTGCTTCAGCATCCTACAGACGTGGTCTACAAAAGCATAGTTCTCAAGAGTGGGGAGGCACGGACAGAAAAGGACAGAGGTGGAATGTATCTCCGCAGAGGGGCACATCAGTAGGGAGCCCCTGGGAAGAAAGGGAGGAAGAGTGGTAGCACTAGGCTTGGAGGCGAAGTTGGAAGCAGCGGTAAGAAGGCAACAGCCAAGTGAATGACCACAGTACCCTCAACAGGAGACAATCCCCAGCTTTGGCAGGAAAGACCTGCCCAGCTCTCAGGGATTGCCATGTGAAGGAAAGAAAGGTGAAGGACTGAACGGCAGCTGTGCAGCTCTCTATCGCAGATTCCTGCCCTGTCTGACTAGAATCTGCTCGCCGCTGCTCCATCCCCCTCACCCAGGCCTGCCCCCACTGCTTCTTCCTCGCCGTGCTCCCAGCAGACAATCCAAAGCAACGTACTCCTGCCTCAGGATACGTACCCTGCTCCACTCAGGGCACACTTCTAAATTTTAGAGCTGTCATTGTAAAGCATGTTAGCAGAAAAGTTATTATTTATTCCTGCAAGAATCAAAGTACAGATATAAAAAATAAAGTGTGATTTATCTATCGGATTTCTTTAATGAACTGTCAGCCATCCATGAGCAGATATAGAGGTAGAAAAATGTTCTGTTCACAGTGTTTTCTTTGTGTTGTTAAGCAAAAATAGAAAATTATTTTGCCAGCACTGATTCTGAAAATATTTTTCTATTCCTTACAAATGGCATAATACGGCAGAATATTGCTACCATTAAAAACAGTTATAATAAAATAAAGACAAAATATGTTACTGAATAGTTTCTCCAGGTCTAATAGTTTTACAACCCATATCAAAGCAGACTTGTACATGGAAGTGACCAGTAATTTTGCTACACTGTGCAGTCATAGAATCAAAGACCAAAACCCCTGGGAACACAACATTTACTCATGTACAGCGTGCATTACATGTGTGAGTTTACCCATACTTATTTATCACTTCCCTAGTGATATAGTTCTAAGTTTTCCCTCCATCCATTCCCTAGGTTTTTCACTTCACTTACATATTTAAATTTCTGTACAAAAGGAAGACTTTATGGACCTTTTGCTCTATGAGGTGGTTATTTCTCTCTATAGATATATCTAACAGTCTTTCCTACTAGCATTATTTAACCTAACTGTTTTCAAGTTAAGGCACATATGCTTCAGAGCTCTCTTACCATGATTCCAATAATCTTAGATCATGCATTTGTCTATAATGTAATTTACTTCTAGGTAATACCTTTCTTTACTATACACCTAAAAGGTTAAATCTATGGGAAGATTCTACAGAGTGTTAGGATCCAAATGTATTCTACTGGAATTCCAGATCTGTCCTGAAGTTCACTATTTGAGAAGTTTTACACCTGACAGGGGTGCACTTGATGTAACTCACAAGATGGCTAGCTAAAAAAAAATAAATCTGAGCCTCGGTGATTCAGTCTTCCAGTAGTATTTTCAGTGCTCCTGAAGCCACGATAGCCACAAAAGAGCTTAAGAGTTTGTCAATTTTTCCTAACTATACTAGTAGGTCTAAAAAAAAGATATTGCCTATTCATACAATTCTTGCTTCTCTCCAAGTTTACTGAGTGTACATTTCTCCAAATATACATCTCAATAAGCTGAACACATTTACAGCACTATCTTTTTCAGCTAGTAAGATTTCCTTGTATTCCATAAAACCTATTTCCTAAAACTATTTATTTTTGTTTGTTTTCCACTAAAATTTTGTTGCTTTCAAATAATTGTAGGATCACAATTTTGGAAAGTAGAGAAGGCAGAAGTTTTCAAGATGCATTTGCAAGATATATTACCTTATTCCATGACACAGTGGAGAAATTGTGATACTTGCTGTCAGCTGAATGTCTTCCATGTCAGGTGAAAATTCCCCCTTTCCTTGAATACAGGCTGAATCATGACCCTAAAAATCAGTTTCTTTCTTAGAGCTGCAGGTTATGTCATTGTGCTGAATGGATACATGCACAAGGCCTCACTAAAGCAGCCTATGACAGATAATTTTGCAAGAGAGTTCCTAAGTATTAGTTTCCTTTTTATTTCTTCCTCTGCACAGCCTGCCTGGAAAAGACTAAAAATTCATAGGAACAAAGCTCAGTATTTCCACATTCACTTACAGATGCTCAGGTTTTGCTTTTCTAGAAAAGTCCTAGTGAATATGCGTATCAGAAGAGGCAAGAGCAGTGTTTAGCACCCCTACACCCAGTTTAGGAGGCACCTTGCATTACCAGCTGTCACTGAGAGACTGAGCCCTGTGGCAAGAATTCTGTCCTGTCTGCAGCACTTCTCTCTCAGCTGTTTGGCCAGGGGCTGCATCAAGGAGCATCCTCACTGCCAGCCACATCACAGTCTCCAGTGAGAGCTGAGCTAATTTCAGCAAGAATGGGTTTTATCCCTTTGCTGAATGTGACTGGAATAGATGAAGACAGTCAGGTCTGCCTGAAAGGAGGCTGTAGCGAGGTGGGTGTTGGTCTCTTCTCCCAAGTAACTGGCGAAAGGACGAGAGATTCTATGATTCTATG
>NW_008824053.1:1116580-1120437 GCF_000699105.1 Pygoscelis adeliae
GTCCCTGCCCATGGCAGGGGGGTTGGACTAGATGGCCTTTAGAGGTCCCTTCCAACCCAAACTATTCTATGATTCTATGATTCTAGGTCCCTACACAGTCAATGGCTAAAGTGCCACCCAACAGTATATAATTGCAAATACAGCAGCAATGGAATATTCAGATACAAGCTTGTCAAGGAATAAGAGATTTCTTAGCAAGCAAAATCGCTTCACAGTATCACCTACCGATATTGTTTGGCAATACAACTACAGTATACACCATTAGATGTCACAAAGTGACAGTTACAGGTAAGAATGTTGATCCAATCGGGGGGGGGGGGGGGGGGGGGGAAGGTCTGCACTAGAATGGAATACTTTAGCTAAAGTAGTGAAACAGTAACAAATATTTCGGTTTTAATACTAATTTCTAAGGTTAATTCTTTGAGGTTTCATTCAATTACTGCAACTTTGTAACTTCCACTTGTTTGAAGGAATGTGCCGCAGAATCTTCACTTCACATAAGAACCTCAATGTATGAAAGCCTCAGTTTACTCACCACGGAACAGTTCTTAATCTATAATTCAGCTAGCTGTTGATTGCTGTCTTTGTGAACTTTGAATTATATGGTTCTCTTCTTAGTCTGGAGGAAGATAAAACAATTCACCTTTTGTGAATACATTCATGAATTTTGAACACAAAGATGTATACAGTCTGCAATTACTTTAAGAAAGCATACAGTGCATCAAAATTAAATTCATAGCATGACTCCATCACTTTGACTACTGAAGCAGTATTTTCCAGCAACAAGATTGTTCTACAGATATTATACGTTAATGCCAGTGTGAAATGATGTCAGTGTATGGCTATACAGTCAGACTCTCTAATTCAGAAAACTTAACTGCCTTCTTCTGCAGTGTGACAGTGAGCAATGAGGATTGATAGTAACTGAGAGCGACATCTAATTTCAGCAGATTTTAGACCTTTTGCCTGTCACATGCAGGAACACTGAATTGGTTTTTCTTCCTTAAATGTAAAAGACGAGTCCTCCACAATACATTTATATACATTTCAATTATCAAGTTCAATTCACTGATAAGGTTTTTTATAATAACGAACAATGATAATTATTAGAGAGATCCATAGAAAAGAATACAATAATTTGTAAACTGAGATGTCTTTATTTTTTAAAGCTGCTTTAACTTGCAGGAGATGAGCCTATAACTGAATCACAGATATAGGAATCGGGACCTATACCCAGATAATCTGATGTGGAAAAAGTGACAGAGTTGATCAACTCCCAGTTTCAAGTTTAGGGAAAATATTGCTTTTGGCATCAGATCTCAGATTAGGCAACATTATGGTACAGGTTAAAGGTATCATAAGGTGTGCACCAGTGGATTTTCGAGGCTTTCATCAGAAAGATGAGAAAGAAAACAGTCTTGTAAGTCAGTCAGTGCATTACATCCCGCAATTAATTATTTACATGTGTAAAGTTTTAGTCTAAATTAGCTGGACAGAATAAAAGCATCGATATCTTTATGACCTCCTGGGGTCTTCTACCCATGATGCAAATTTTTGTTTTTTAACAGTTATGAAGTCAGCATTTACCATACAGGACAGACTTGTAAATATACTTACACTCAGACAAAAGATTAAATAACTTAAGGGCCCAGTTCTCTTCTGCACTATATCTGCTCGGCTCCACTGATAATTGATCAGTTTACAATGACTGATCAGGCTCAAGGTGTTTTAAAGCCTAAAGTGACTCAGGAAGAAGTTTAGACAGCACCACTTCCCTCTGAAAAACTTTAAGTTACTGTAAATACAGCAACTCAACCAAAGAATTTTTAAAAAGCTAAGCCTTCTGAGAAACTGTTGCCTCAGATGAAACGTTGTCTATAGTAAACAAGACAAAACATCCTTATGCATCCACTTTGAAAACCTTCAATTAGATGGAGAATATAGCAAGTGGATAACAATAAGGATAGCTTGCTGTTTCTCATTACCAGTTTCAAATTGTCTTCCTTTGTTTTCTCAGACCATCGCTAATGTCTCGGACATGGTTCTCATGTACGACACCTAGTCATGGTTTCACTCAGTTAGCCTTTTCTTCCATTCCATAGAAAATCCTTTTTGGGTTCTATAGAAGTTTCTTCTCTGACGTTACGTCTATTATTCTTTGTGTGAAATGCAGGGAAATGCTGTTTGAAGCTGTAAGTGAAAATAGAATAAAAGAGACAAGGGCATGATAACGTTTTATAAAAATCAAAGTCTTGATACTTTATAGTCACGACTGATAGCAAACTGCTGACGAACACTGAATGCCAGAGAAACCACACAGAACAAGACTAAAGAAATAATGCTAAGAAATAAGTGTTTATATCCCTATGCAGTTAAAATGTACCTCATGCAGAATTAAGACCCAGCGCAGTTTCCCTCCATCATCGTTTCTAATTTGGCCCACACAATAAGAAACAAACCAACCATACTATTTAATCCATGGCTGTCTGGTTCTGTGTGTGTAATGAATTAATATTCTTAGTCCAGTTATGAAGAGTGTTTTCACATCTCATATATGTTATCATAATTGATCCTAGCTGTCATATCCGTCATATTCATTAATAAAGAATCCATACCTGTCCAACAGCTATAGTAAATGGAGATCTTTTGGAATCGGAGAGCCTCCACGGCATTATGTAGGGGAAGGAACACAGTGCTTTCTTTGCTACCGTATCCCTGCTGTGGGCACAGCCCCAGGGCTGCCAACGTTCAGGTTGGAAACTGGCACACCTTAAAGGTACTCACCTCATTTGGAGATTTTAATCAGCAAAACACTCTAATATTAACCAAATATGCGAGAGGAGGGAATTTTTGCAAAAATATGCTTTTGCAATATTTCATCTATCAAGCTGTTGATTTCCAAAGCCAAACAGGATGCTATGAATTTAAGCTCCTTTTTACCTGAATTTTGCAAAGCCCGGTCTATCTGAGTGGAGTATTTGAATGCGATCACTTTGGTACAAAGTAGTAACAGATCAAAGGCAGCATCAACGGCCACATTTCCATTATTAATTTACATTAAAATTATGTAACTCTGTTACAGCACTTACCTTAATAATGACGTACTCTAAATAAACCAGA
Organism: Pygoscelis adeliae; assembly: GCF_000699105.1. NCBI lineage: Eukaryota > Metazoa > Chordata > Aves > Sphenisciformes > Spheniscidae > Pygoscelis > Pygoscelis adeliae. The sequence continues at coordinate 1,119,701 of NW_008824053.1, forward strand.
TCTTTCTATAAGAAAGCCTGCCCTACCCTTCCCAAAATAAGCTACAGGTTAACAGAAATTTCTAAGTATACTATTGACTGATAGCTTTATAACTCTCCCTGAGTGTTCAGTCTCATCTGGATTTGATCTTACCTATGCCTTACCTTTGCTTGTAAGCTTTAAGCTTGTTTGAATTTTTCAAAAACTCTACGTATTCACAAGTGTTCAGACGGACAGACAACACAGGAGTCAGGAGTACGACACAGTGTATACCAGACAAATATAACTACCAAAGCGTGGCATTTTTTAAGGCTCTCAGGAGTTCCTCCTGTTGACAACGATAATGGAATATATCTAGTCCTTCTGAAGGGTCCAGATTTCTGCAACACCTGTGCTAACTCCAAGCCTCTGTACTCTTTTAGTCTCAAGCACATGGATTATATCTAATGCCGTCCATCATTCTGGCAAGCTAGTGCAAGACATGTCTGAGCAAAGACAGGCCAGAGCAAAAATGATAACTTCTTTGTTATTACATTAACGGTTCATTGAGAAGTAGAACTCTCTCTCCCTCCCCATTTCCAGTTTTTCCTTCCAGTAAATCTTTCAAGAGTTACCTGTAACATTATCAAACACATCAAGTCACATCCATCTCTAGGGATACTTGTGGAGCTCCTCCTGATAGAGTTCTGGTTCTGATAGAAGTGCATCATTTTATACCGAGTTAAATCAGGAATGCATTTCTCCCAGTGCTTTTTATT
>NW_008824053.1:1120467-1129603 GCF_000699105.1 Pygoscelis adeliae
TTGCAAAAGCAACTCATGGAATAATTTTCCCAGAAAGCAATCAAAAAAATCTCCCTTCATGCACTTCCATCTCTCTCTGCTTTCCTGAGAAATAACGCCACTAGCTGCGCTGGCACCTTTGATAAGATGACTTCATGAATTTTTTTTGAGATATTCCCTCTCTCTTAAGCGTATAAGTTGCAAAACCGTTTTTCTGTAGACCCTATATATCACTGAGGTAGGTTCAACCATTCAGTAATCCTGGAAACACACCAGCTGACTTCAATCCTGGAATGAAAGCAAACCAGCCCAGCTGGAAACCTAAAAATGCATGACAAAAGTCACACTGAATGTTCAGAAAGAGGAAAAAAAAAAAAAAAAAAAAAAACACCAAAGCCTCTTCGAGCTTTAGGACACTACATATATTTTTTCTTACTGAAGTTACTAATTATATTAGGTATTTTTTAAAATATTCTGCATTCCCATCAAATTATAAACCTAACAATTATTTTAAAATAAGGTATAGTTATATATACGATAATTTCCTCAGCAGTATGTCTAATTATATAATTCATCTATTTCCAATCACAAGCAGTGATAAAGACTCGTCATGACAAGCAGTATTTTATCACTAATATGGTTAATGTACATTTCTGTTCTAAAGCAAGTATATGTTTAAATTTTCTCCTACTCCTCGGCATAAAATGGCAATGATCTTAATTTAACTTAGCAGTAAAACAAGAGCTAATTTAGGTACAAGAAAAGCAAGTCTGGTTATGTAAGCCTTGGGATGAAATTTCACTGCAAATGAAACATTTGAAATGGAAATCAGCCAGTTATACTTGCCTTTTTCCTGGGCCTAGAAGCAATACAGTTGCAGCTCATCCACTCGATCACATCTGATTTCCAGAGATTTTTCCAGAGGGGTGTTTAAATGAGGTATCTAAATGTATTTTCTGCCAAACAGTCCAAGTACTTGCATTAACAGAACTGACTTTGGGTCTTATACCTAAGAATAATTACCGAAATCATGTTATCTGTCAAGTGAAGGACCCAGAATAAAATGAGCTGTCACAAAGCATTGTGTCATGTCACCATAGCCATGCGCACACACACATTTTATACAAGGAATATTGCAGTGGTTCGCTTTCTCTCCTGCAGGAACGCAGTCTAAGGTGGCAGCTTTCCTCAGGGAATATGCTATCATTAGATTTCCCATTAGGGCCTTTTCCGTGGAGAGAGATTTTTCCCTGTATCACAAAGTTCTGCTCTTCTTGAAACCATGCTAGGTTCAAACTAGAGGCAATCTTATCAAACTGATTTTTAGAAGTGGAAGAGAGGAAAGAGAGGTATGGTGGATGGTGTGACGGGAAGAAGCAATGTAACGTACATTTTCAAAATCTTGCTTGCGTAACCTGTATTTCAGAAGCCCTTGAGATTCGCGTTGCTCCATTTACTTCATTGAACATTTCAGCTCTATTAATTCCTGCTCACATACTCACTGTCAGAATCTCACTGACAGCACTAGATTTCTGTGTCATAAGCAGGACTACAGCTCCTTTTTGAACTCATGTAGCTTAGTCTCATTGTTTCTTGGGATTGATCCAAAAGTATAAATATCAAATACCTGTTATACCTTTGTGTCCGATAGACAGTAATTCCTCCAAACAGAACGCGGAGCTGTTTCAGCGAAAAAAGCATAAATAATACAAATAATAATAAATCTCTCTGACAACAGGAAGGATCATCTTAATAATCCCACTTCACTCGTGGGAAAATGAAAAGGTCGTTACGTGTCAGAAGACTGTATCTGAACAAAGACTTGGGAACTTCAGTCAAGAGAAGACAAAATTGGGTTTAGGAAGTGTCAGTTTCTGAGGTCATGAAGCAGTCAGGGATGCTGTCAGGGGTGGGAAGATGCAGAGTCAGCTACCCCTGCTTGTCACGGGGAGGTTACTGGTACATTCCTAGGAAAGCAAGTGGGCGGGAAAGCAAGAGAAGAGGGGCTCCCTCTAAAAGTCTGTGAGATGTTTAGATTTTGCTGTTTCAGACAGGATGGCTATACTCACACAAAGCATACAACGTTCAGTCTTATTGAAGTACTTCTGAAGAGTTTTAAATTACCCTTTTTCAACTGAACTTGAAATATCCATGTATATGCGTGTGTTTGTGTGTAGGTATACATATAGAATACATATTAGCTCTCATCTTGCGGTTCAATAAACTACCATGTAAAATATTTTCATCAGAAAATCGCAGGCCAGCTATTATCCAACCATCCATTGTTGTGTAGCTGCTGCAGTTTTATGTGAGCCATAAAAGTTCAAAAACCACCTTTTTAATTCTTCGGGAAAAAAAATACATAGCAGTTTTTTTTTTCTCTTGCTTTTAATAAAATTCAAACTTAAAAAACTAGAAACAGGAAAAATGACAAATTAACAAAAAAATAAAAGTTTAAAATTAATCTCCCACCTACTAAAGCACAAAATGTACCACCTTCCACGTAATACAGTAACCCGAGATGGATAAAGGTTATTTCTCAAACACCCAAACATATCTAACCATTAACCTCTCCCTTTACCTCTACAAAACGATTCCCAAACAATAAAGTTTTCTTTTTTCATTTTTTTGAAAAGTCATTCTTGCCTTCCCTTAGGAAAGCTGGAAAATTTGTGTTACCGATTACCACTAACAAGCATGCCTTGCTTTACAGCTGGGATCATACAAGTTATAATCTTTTCCTGTTATCTGTTAGTTCAACATCCCTACAGCCATGAAAATATTTCTACAAACTCCTTTGGTTTTTCTTCTCCTTTTATATTCTGGGAAATACTCAGGATTTTAACGCTGGCAAAAACATTTAAGGCTGACACTACTGATACCTTTTTTAACCCCTTTAAGAGAAAAAAAAATTCACAATAACCCAGTCTTCCCTGAAAAAAAAAGAAAAAAGAAAAAAAAACAAAAAACAAAAAACCACCACAAAACACACCCAGTTCTGAAACAGGACATTTTTTAGGAGATTTTTTTTTTTTTTTAAGTGCCATGGCTTAAAAGAGAGAAGGCCTAATAATGCATTGGCCCAAAACATTATCTTATCTGGTGGTGGGGAAGATAAGAAAATAAATTACAAAATTATATGGGAAAACATAAACTGAGACCAAAAGGGCCAGCAAGTAGATTATTACATCACAGTTTCATTTAAATTCATCCTTTTATGCAAAACTTTCAATTTCAATAATCTTCAACTTTATAATGAAATATTTTGCACTAGAAAGTATAAATTAGCTGTACTGCATGTTCTAGGGAGACTTCCAATCTTGTAAACTACATTTTAAACAATCTGAAAAAGCTACTGGGTTGTTTGGGTTTTTTTTTTTTTGGGGGGGGGTGTTTTTTTGGTTGGTTGGTGGTTTTTTTTTGTTCCCCCAGTAAGGTAGAGACACATGTAGTCTTCTGCTACGCTACATAGAGAAGTGGAAAACCATGAGAATTATGCTGGGTGGGAGGAATAGCTATGCATTGATATTCAAGACAACATGGTCCTATGACTACGATGGGAATACGGATTACCATGTCAGGATATATAATTGGTCCCAATAAAGAAATCCCTGAGGAATTTCTGGAATTTCCAAGTCCACCAGTAAAGTAAGGCAGGCATATGTATATACCTAAAATGAAGTGTCTACTTAAGTAGCTTGCTGAATAGCTATAAAGAGCAGTTATAAATGACAGGTTGACCAAAGACTTCACTTTAGCTGGTAGAATTAATCTCATCTAACATTAGCCACCAAACAATCAGGCAGCTAGTCCACCCCAGCTTTGAAGGCTCCCATTACAGAGGTGAGAACTACCTCCAGGCAATGATACATTCTTCCTGTGACCGGCACCTCAGGTTGGTGGAGTACCACCTAAAATTACTCATAACCTCAGAGGTTCTCCTAGGCACTTAGTTCTGACTGGATGCCCCGCTGGTAGGAAGGGGAAGTTAGGTGATAGAGCTCTTACATTAAATTAACATGATGTCCCTGGGTTAATGACACTGAAAGGAGAATTAGCAAGGCAGTTAAGCTAAATTCCCTCCTCTTCTATTGCTTGTTATTTCAGACTGAAAAGGAGAACAAAAGCATTTGAGGATTTTTGCACCTTTATCTCACAGTTCTATATTAGTTATGCTCTTATTTCATGCACAGCGGTGTAGGAACCCCCACGAAGTGAGCAGCAAGGGCAAAAATGACTCTTATTAAGCAGAGAAGCAATGAGACATTTCAGCGTAGAATATTTGAGAATTTTAGAACTGCACAGGTCCCCTCCATGTGTCTCTCTCTTATCAGCATATATAGTTCATTTTCCCACACTGTATGATGATGACTAATATGAGACATCAAAGTAGCACTTTTACTCTGGTTGAATAATAACAATTCAGAAGACAGATTGCAAATTTCACTATAAAGCCAAACTGTTCAAAATCATATCCAGACTCTCCTCTTCCATCAGTGAATAGTGACTAACTTCTGTAGCATTACTCCAGGTGTTCACTGCCACCAATTTAAAGAAATTCAGCACCCTTAACATTGAAAATGGCATTAGATACCAACTTATGTATAACAACAGTAGCACAATGATGCCATAGCAACTCCTGTTGCAAATACCTGAAGGAAACAGCAGCTCCTGTCCTGTATCTATGCCTCATACGTATATTTAATATGAATTTGCATGAAAATCCCATATATCCTGGCACCAAGAGGTTAAACTGTATTGTCATTACCCATGTAAATTCAGCACAATGTCCTGTAAAGCTAGCTTACCTAGGAAAATTAATTGTCTATGCATGTCACACATGAAAAAGAGACAGCTGCTCTTAGCAGTGACCTTTGACTCTTCCTTGGTGAGATATTCTTTTTCCTGATGCACACTGAATCACTGTACTTTATGCACTCCTCATCTGTCATATTCTTTAAATATAAAGAGCACTTTTAAATGTACGTTATGGTTCACACAGAATCCAGTGGAAAAATGTTGAGCCTTCTAGCTCTTGCAATTTTTTCATGCTTTTTCTGTCACCGATATCTTGTCTCTCTTTAAAGAGCTCAGTGACCTCTCTCATGTCGTTTAATTGTATAGGGGAATATCAAGCAATTTGGTGAATATTTCCTTCAGTATTAATGGTTTTTGCATCTGCAGTTCTACTGATCCAGCCATTTGCATTTGTTTAATCAGGACCCAGAACAATTACATTAGTGACCTTTCATTCTAATGAATGGACCTTTATTTTTAATTAATAATGTACAGCACATGTGAAATTTGACATGAGCTTCCTTAATTTAGAGACCGAGATAAAAAGGCTATCGCTACTGCTGTGGTAAAAACATTACCCAGTTTTTTGGACAACGTTGGAAGAATTTAAAGACAAAAATTGAATCAATTAACACAGCTTTAAATACATATGCTGTTCCTCTTTTAAATAAGCAAGGTAGAATATATGCAGCACCCAGTACAGCACATCACATGTGGACCAAAAAGGCCGATTTACAAAGACATTTGAGTGCTTAGAGTTCCAAGGGTGATTTTAGTCACCAAAGTTCTTTTGAAATTCCCATTAGCTGCCAGTCCACATCTATGGAAACTTAAAGAATATCTGGCCTGAGGTCCCTACTTTGTAACCCTGTACTTATACTTCACTCCTTCTCACGCAAAGAGTTACAGTGATTTTTGGGGGGGAGTACTCACGTGAACAAGGCATACAAGGTTATGCCTGTACCAATGACTCTACCGTACATGGAGCTGCATGCACTGTTGCATGTTCTGCAAATGAAACTCTTCAGGCATTCAATAGTGAGCCAGAAAGATTATAACGAGATTCCAGTATTAGGTAAGTTTAGGCTACAGAGGAAGTTTAAGGAGCCAGTATTTTGATTTCAAAATAAGCAGTTAGACTATATTCTGGGAGGTACTAAAAGACAATCTACATCTAAGTGATCTGCCTACAAAGTCTAAAATTACTACAGTGACAAGAAATTGTCCAGGCTCAGGCCACCTTGAGATCCGGGAGCTGGTCCTCTGACAGCCAAGAAGAGAAACTTGTTCGTGTTCTGCTACATCATGACTTTTGGATTTAACTTTGCCAAACTCTGGCTTGCTCTGGAAGTTCTTACAGTTCTCTACCTTCTTTACTTTTTATACCAGTGGACGTCCTATAGGAGGCAGTTAGCTTAGGCTACCTTTGACACAGGGCACTTTCTGAAGAATTAATAAAAACAGTACTTAAAGTTTTGTTTCTCTTTATACACCAGAGAGTCACCAGTTTCACAAAATAGTCCTGATTTGAGTGTGGCTCACCTCTAATCCTGTGTACTTTGTATTATAAAGTCATGTCAGCTCCACTGCTATAGCTGGATTCCTCAAAGGGCAACCTCAACATTCAACATCAGAGATTCTGTACGTGATTTTCAGCAGAGGCCTCGCCAAACAACAGGGCTGGCACAGCTGTAGGAGTGCTTCAGTGTCATAAGCATATGAAGCCTTTATTAAAATCCTTAGTCCAGTTTTATAGATAGTTTGCAAGATGAGAATATGCCCTATAGAAACCAAGGGTCTGCCTTAAGGTATTTGTTTTTCCTATTGTAAAGTTTTGGAGTTTGTCCTAATTTGGATGCAACACAGAACACTCAGCCTTAGCCTTCCCAAGCATGGTCATGGTTCAGTGCCTTCACCTTCACCTACACTTGCTCCTGCCTGTACTAGAAGAAGGAGCAGCTGGGCATCCAATTCATCTCAATTAACTTCAATCATTTAAAATTCCAGGCGTCTCTTATAGGCCACTTGTCTAGATTCTGTCTACAGGCTACGGAGAGAGATAGGAAGGGATGAGACTTCTGGAAGTCTGTATTTCTCTCCTTTAACTACAGAAGGAAAGTGGACAAGCAGCTTATACCAGACACTTCCTATTGCTTAACTGTCCACTAACTGTTCTGAACTGTTCGTTACCATACAGTTTATACAGAAGCCTCAGCAACTGCTGAGCTTCATGATATTTACAGTTTCAAACCTCCCCCAGCATACAGTCCGTGACCTCCTCCTGGCTTCCCGAAACCTCTCCTGTGCCCAAAAGAGCTGCATTGCAGAAGAAACCTGTGCCTTTATTTCTCATCCTCCCATTCACTTCTCAGGAAACTTATCTCTAAAATACACATAATACCAACTGCTTTAAAGGAATGTACTGTGGCTTAATCGCAACATGCTCTGAAATCCCTAAAAGATGCTGCAGAAAAGGAAAGGATTATCATTCTGCAATCTGTATACAACAATATATTTTGAAAAATTACAACAGCAACGCATGTTGATAGAACCTAGGAGAATAGTTCCAAATCCCTTAGGAGACTTCTTTTTTTTCCCCAGCAAATCTTTGTCATTTAGAAGAACCATAAACAAATGAAAAACTAAACTACAAGCAAAGCTGAGAGATATATAAACAGCTACCTCCTTTTGAAGCTCTCTAGGTAGAGACCACATCAGTATACAAATTTAAGGAGTAGGTTTTTCATTTCTAATCTTAATAAGAAAACCATAGAGGTTAATTTTGTTGAAGTTTCAGGATTTACTTTAGCTGCTTGCTACTATATTACAAGGAATAAGAAAAGTATAACTCTTAATTTCAAAAGTCAACAACTTTTCCTACTTTCCATTCTGGAAATAGGTTTGGTTTTTTTATCTCCTGTGATGCTTATAATCACGTGGCATAAACTGAGTTTATTATGCTACTTGAAAGCATTATAAAAAAAAAAGCGTAGTGGAATACTGTAAGCCACATACACAGGTGAATAGGAATAATAATAAGAGAGAACTTTTTGATTTGCTAATTTGGAATTGACGCTCCTTTCAGAAGATATTCCTACAAAAGTTACCAGTATCACATAGGAACTGCAATCAACCCAAATTCTAAGAATACTACATGAATCATTTTAATTACCACTACTGCGAACAAGTTTTCAGAGACCTATTAAATCAACAGAATGATTTTGTCAGCTAATCTTTCTAGACAACTTGGGCGGGGGGGGAGGTAGAACCCTGAGAAAATAGAAAACAGAAAAAAAAAAAAAAAACACACCACAAAGCAAACTGTTTTGCCTGAAATTGGTCTTATTCAGACTGAAGAAGGGAACGTTTCAGGGGGAACCAAACAGCAACCTTTCAATACCCACTAGGAGGTTACTGAAAAGGCAGAGCCAGGCTCTTCAAAGTGGTGTATGGTGTTAAGATGTGAGGACGAGTGACAACAGTGATAACCTGAATCAGTAAATGTTCAGACTGCATATAAGGAGAAGCTTTAACCATGAGGGCAGTCAGGCAGTGGAGCACGTTGCCCAGGGAGGCTGTGCAATCTCCACCCCTGGAAGTTTTCAAGACCCAACTAAAGCCCTGAGCAATCTGGTCTGAAGTCATAGCTCAGCCTGCTTTAAGCACAAGGCTGTGCAAAACGACCTCTTGAGGTCGCTTCCAACCTAAATTATCCTATAAGCCTACACTTACAACATACAGAATAGCTACAACACAGAAGAATCTAAAATGTTATTTCTGACTTCAAGACAACAGTTGGAACAAGCAATGACAATTATACATCTCAATCCCAACTTGTTATACCATCGTAAAAAGATTGACGTTAGGCATGTGCTGAGGCACTTGTCTAAACTTTAGCTTATTTAGATCTTGTTTAAGCTGGTTTTTTATGATTTCTCATGTGGATTGATCCTCATTTATTTGATAAATATCAATAACTTTCCATAATTAGATTTTACTATCCGTTGTAAGGCTTCTGGATAAAGAATACCTTATCAATGATGTTTTGGAAGATTGTCCTGTCCTGAGATCTCTCATTCATAAGTACAAGTGATACTTCGTTTTCATAAACAAATATTTCCTAAAAAAAAAAGAAAAGAAAAGAAAAGAAAAAAAGATAAGAGTCGTTCATTATCTGGAATTGTTCCTTCTATCTAGCCAACTGTCCTGGTTTCAGCTGGGATAGAGTTAATTTTCTTCCTAGTAGCTGGTACAGTGCTGTGTTTTGGATTTAGGATGAGAATAATGTTGATAACACACTGATGCTTTAGTTGTTGCTGAGCAGTGTTTATACTAAGTCAAGGACTTTTCAGCTTCCCAT
>NW_008824053.1:1129931-1138464 GCF_000699105.1 Pygoscelis adeliae
GGGAGGGAGGGGAGAGTGAGTGAGCGGCTGGGTGGTGCTCAGTTGCCAGCTGAGGTTAAACCACAATACCATCATAAAATCATCAGCTCCCTCCATTGCTTGTTCAATATGCATGAAGGACATTTTACAAGATAGGTTTTAATCAACTTTTTCTCATGCTTAAAATGGATAACATTTTTATGAAAATAGTCAAAAAATTTTCTTCTCTATATCCTTTTGTTTCCTTGTTTAATCCTTGATAAGTAATGACGTTTCAATTTTTTTTAAACACTTTTCAGTTTTGATATTAATATAGCAAGTCAGTTGAACTGGGTTGAACTGTAAAAGGCCTTTAATTGTAAACTAGTGGTTTTTAGTAGAAAAGGGTAAAGCTTTCATTTTCATTGTTAGATTCCAGGAAAGCAGAAATAAATTTAAAATTACTAAAATTTTTTTCAGTCATTCTGATTTAAAATTAAAAATTTAATTGCCAGAAAGTTATTATAAAATGAAATATTATTGTAGTTTCACTTGATTGGGTTAGGAACACTGGTAAACAATTTAAAAAATAAAATATACAAGTTATTGTAACTTATGTAAATTGATATGAAAGCTGTGACAACCACTGACATCTGAGCTGCAGAAAGTGTGTCAGCTAAGGATCTTCATACTGATCTGCTACACTGAAAAGCAGTCACACGCACAGGTTTTCACATTTAGCTTTAGTATCTTAGTTCTGTGATCAGAACTATTACACATACCATTATTCTTCCTGTTATCATTCTTATTGTATTTAATCTCTTTGAATTTCATATGGCACAATCTATTTAATAATATATTTCATACTACCTGTGTCTACATTTTCACTTCTACCACGCAACAAACTGCATTTTACACAGTGTTTACATTTACTAAGTTGCTATAAACAGTTGCCATTTTATTGAGTCCTAATATATTTGTATTCAATAGAAATAGCAAGTTCATGCCACAGTGATGTTAATATACCAGGGCATTAATCAGGAAACAACATTTTGAAAACCACTATTTTATTAAATTGCATTCATGCAAAGAAAAAAGTCAACGAAAACCACCTCCCTGCTTAATTGGCTCGTTTAATCCATAGACCTGTCACATAAAGAACACAACGGCAAGAAACACTCGGTGTTCACATTGCTACTAAGATTAAAATCAAAGAGAATGTCACCATTCCTTTTAAAAGGGGCAGAATCAAGGTAAGTTTTTTTATTGTAACAAAACACCACGAAATACACATGCAATATGAAAACAGTGAGTACTTATTTCTGTTTTTTCCTCTTTGTGTTTCTCGAAGCAGTTTTCCTACAAAAACTTTAAAAAAAAAATCCTAGAAAAGTAAAAAGTTTTCCTAGACATGGTGATGGTTCTTTACACATTTCTTGACAGGAAAACACACTTTCTTTCCTTCAAGGCCGAGGAACACCGGTTTAGTTTTAGGCCAAGATTTTCACAATAGAGGTGCTTTAGTTCCCAATCACCAGTGGGCAAGATAAACACCAGAAAATATATAAAAGCCAGTTTGTGTTTATTTTAGATAGATTTAGAAGTGAACAAAACAAAAGCCAGAAAAATCCTTATTAGGAACTTTTAGAACTCTGGTTGTTCTGAGTTGGAATGAAAATCCAAAACCTGATTGATAATTTCAGACAAAATGATGTGGACCATTTTTAGCTCCTGCAGTCCTTGCGTATACAGAAGTCAGGTTATCTCAGAAATATTTGATTATTTTTACTTTTAAATGGAAAATCATTTATACATCACTGTTGAGGGCAGGAAATCTAAAATATTTCTAGATGTATGTTAGATTGCCATGCTTTTCAGTAAATTTCAATTGCAAAGATGCAATTAACAGAAATAGCTTTTTCCCCCCAGGTAGATCATTACTTTAAAACCACATTTCTGCCAGGCTTCATTCACTGTTATTTTGCAGCAGACAATCAGATATTAACTGTTGTAGGACTGGCACAGGAAAATGTGTTTATAACAGTTGTTCATTAAATTTTAATCTTACTTTCCCTAGTGTAATTTCATTGACTTTTCTCAATGAAAAGTTTTGCCCCATATATGATAACTGTAGTTCTACTTAAATTCTACCTCAACTAACAAACAGAAAGCTATGTAACATCTAAAAATGATTTTTTTTTAATAAATATAAGGCTAAAAGCATGAAACAGTAGGTCAAAATCAGCTCTCAGTTATACTGAGATAAATCCTGAGCAATCAATAGGCTTCAGTAGTCATGCCAGGTTTCTTTTTGTGTGAAGTATTTGCGAGAGTAAAATTTTTTCCATATATCACATTCCTCAGGGTAAGCTGTTACTACAGTAGGTCATACAAAAGCTTTCACAGCTGAAAACATCAGGAAAGTGTCACAAACAAACCATTTGTGACAGATGGCCTGTCCCTATATGGCAAACAACCAGAAATAAGATATCCTTCTATCAAAGGAGCTGAGTTCCCAGGCATAACAGCGCTTATTGCTCAATGCTGAAGACAGGACTTATTTAATAAGTCACCACATTAAAACATTAGTTACACAGGAAAAAGCTTTGATCTTTCAAGAAGTCTCCTTAGTTTAGTCCCACTGGCAGAGATATTGCTACCGATGTTAAATTCAACCAAAACAACAATTTTCTGCTTCCTATACATTTTGATTTCCCAATATGCTGCAAAATTCTGTATTCGAGTCACATCGTTGTCTTATAGAATCAATTACAAGAAAGCACACGTTTGTAAGAGCTGATTAATAGACATTGAGGATTCCTGGCATCTTGGAAAACACAGGGAAACTTCGTTATCGGTGCATAAAAGCAATTTGACATCCTTGTTTTGAGAAAGAGAATGCAGCTTGGATAACAGCTAGAGGAAACGCGAAACCTGGAGAACGGTAGTTTGGCTCCCGTGTTTTCCAGGCTGGCCACAACGTGAAAAGCTTCCCACAGGTGCTCGCTTTTGAGCCTTCAGTCACAAAAACCACATTTCATTGTCAAGGCATGACTAAAATTATTGACTATGCTGTAGTCAATATAAAATAAAACTGTAGTGTCAGCAACAACATAGTAAAAATTCAGGTATTTGTTTAAATGCTTTAATCCCTAACTTTTAGAATCAGATTAAAATCTTAATCATTCTGAAAGAAAATTAATTTTCAAGCCCTTATTTTGTAGAAAGAGCTTTAGCATGTGAAGTCTAAAGACTTAAAAACCCATTGGAAAAAAAGACCAACCCATCAACCATTTGAAATCTCATGACTGTTTGATGATGTGTACAAAACCGGCACTTTAAGTAAGATCTCAATTTTGTAATTTTCTGACTAGCATAATTTTGTATTTAAAAAGATCAAAACTATTTTTTAAGTATTGGGCCGTCGGAAGAACTCAGAAACAAAAACCTAGCACTCTAAATCATTTGTGTAAAACAGATTTCATATTCAGTGATAGCTTAGCTGATTCAGTTAAGGTCCTTTTTTACCCTTATCCCCTAAAAATTTGTTTTTTACTTCTCAGCTATTAAAATCAACATTGCATTTAATCTGGATTTTGGAGGCATTTACAGTTAACACAGTTGAGGTGTTAACAAACAGAAGGTGAAAGTGAAGAATCAACAACAAGGGAAACGGAAGGATAAGAACTACTCAGATTTTTTAGCTATAACCCCCTGTAGCTAAGGGGTTCCAACTGTTCCCTTTCACCATCATTTTAGTACTTTTCAGATGAAGTAACTAGGAAGGATTGGACTTGGTTTCTCTTTTTCCACAGAACAGACACTGATGATCTCTCAGATATTGGCTCAATGCCACTTTTAAAAATTTTAACTGCCTGCAGCAGCTAATTTGGCAAAAGACTTTTCTAATTTTGGCCAGAAAAGTTGCAGTATAAAACTCCTGAGAAGTACTAGGCCTCTCTCCTTAAATATTCATTTTGTGTACCATAATAGTCTCACAAATCATAGCAAAACCTAACTTTTTGCACATTTATTTTCCGCTGTCCAGACTTTGAGCAAAAGAAAAAAAAATACACTAATGCTCACTATGCAATAACAACCAGAAGAGATGACACACCACTCAGTACTAGTCTGTAGAAGTGAACTAACAAGACACTGGAAAACTTAAAAACTGATTTTTGCAAAAACAGGAGGCAACTGTATTTTGTTGTAGTTAGAGCTTACTCCAGATGGCAGATTCTTTTGAATAATTTTTTTTCATTATTCCTCAGAAAATGCAAATTTTCATTAAGGAAAAAGCATTTAAACTTCTTTCTTCAGATAATTTTTGCTTTTTTCAAAAAGCTACTTGCATATGCTAAATGGAGTACTGAAAAGGAGGAAAGAAAGACCTAGACAAGTACAATGCAAAGTTTGTTTCAAACTTTCTTAGAAATTACTTTCTGGCAGTCTTGAGCAGAGCTATTAATTGTCAATTCCGTATTACATCTGATTTCCTTAGACCAGATTTAGCAATAGAACTGAACGAAGCAAGGCACAGGGGAAGATACCCACAACATAAGCCTCCAGGCTTTTATGTTTAGATCAAAGGGTATTGATTTACGATTCTGAGGATGAAGACAGTGGTGAAGAAACCAGGAGGGCTTTAAGTAAAGTGCTGAGATCAGTGACAGGACTGATTTTAGCTGTGGGTTCCACCAAATAGAAACAAGGCCAATGGCCTTGTCATAAACAAACATGCCTTCCTTCTCCCGACCTACTTGTAACAACTGGCAACTATGTTAATGTAAAAAAAGTAAAATAAAGCCACGCAGAGAAAAAGAAAAAGAAAATAAAGCCAAAAAACAAACACTTATGTCCCAGGACAATCACAGAATGACTGTAAGTGAAAAGCTGGAGGACCACAAGAAATATAGCAGTAAAAATGGGTGAAAGAAAAGTAAGGTCTCCATTGTACAGCATAGTGGGCTCTATTCAAATCTAAACACAAAACCATTGCTGCCTCAGCAGCGAGGGGAACAGACGTCCTTTCTTTTAAAGATGCAGCCCACAGGCAGGGGGACATCGAGTAGTAAAAGCTGTGCAGACCACATCTATGCTTGTTTTTGTTTGAGGGTGCGTAGTTATTTTTTTAATCTTCTAACCATTTTTAGTGTTAGTATTCCTAGGTGTCATTTGAGCAATAGAGAGAAAAAGCTTTCTGAAGAAAAGTGGAATTTGGTGGGGTTTTTCACTCTGACAGTATCACTTTTAATATCATTCATACAGGTGCAAAATCCTCCTTTCTGTTAGTCAGCCGATTTGCTGATTTTCTTCTTTAAACCTCATTAAGACAGCAACAAAGTCAATAATGCTAAATGAAGTAATATTAAATAAGAAGAAAACACAAGACAGCACAAGTTTTAGAGAGCTTCCATATGCTCAACCAGCATTACAAGAACAAAACAAGCCTGAGGTCTATGATTCCTGACTGAAAATGCCAGGAGGAAATTAAGCACATCTTTCATGAAACCTGTTCACTTTTCTCTTTCAAAACAGCGAGAAAAAGCAGAAGAAAGAACAGTTCAGAAGCTACCGTCTCCTAGCCGTAACGTAATTCATTACATATCGGCTTCCCTGCTATGCCTTATACTGCTCTCGGCAGCATCAGTCCCAGCGTTCCTCATAACAAGGATTATATCTCTCCCATCATACTGGGCAAACTCTGCGTTCATCTGCTTCTTCCCTGGTCCACAGAGCTCCAACCTATTCCTGCTTTGATCTCCATAAGAGCAAAAGGGATTTTCATTAGCTTCACAACAAATGGTCAGTAGCATCGAAATTCTAGCTGTTTTTTCACTGGGGCCTAGACAGATGTTTGGGGCAGACAACTGATTATTAAGAGGAGAATTGGCCCCACTTTCTACATGGATTAATGTCATAAATGCAGCTCTGAACTGGAGCTTCATTTCAGGTGATACAGTACAAAAGTTCCAGTTCTTAGTCATCCCAGAAGTTGTTTTGAGTTCTGTATTAGAAATTGAAAATCGGTATCATCAAGTTTTACTCCCTTTCACAGTTGCTACATTTTTTGCAACAGTTCCCCAAAAGCTACCAGATACCAAAAACATCTGATGGAAAATACACAGAATTCCTTTACAACTTTTCCTTCAAAAATAATTTTTAAAAATTTACTTCGATAAATACATATTTTGTTCAAGACCATATTTACCCATTAAAAGCAAACAAAAATGGTTATGGAAATTATTCTAAATCTTATTCTTTTTGTAATTTGGTAAAAAGAAAATGTTATAATACGTAAAGGAAATTTTAAAAGATACGAGGTATTTTATGTGGGTATAAGCAGCATTTTACTCTTAAAGCCCAATTCTGTCTTAAACCTGAAGGCAAAGTGTTGGGGGGGTTGTTTGGGGGGGGTGGGGTGTCCCCAAAATAAAAGAGTAAACATCCCGATGAAAATCTCTGAAAGGCTTGCAAGTTTCTTGAGAAATATTTAATCTACTTCTAAAACAATTTGTACCAAAAAAAAAAAGAAGTGAACAATGCAGCAGCTATTAGCTTGCACTGGAAGGTGGCAGAACAAGGCCGACAGCGTAATGTAGAACAGGAGGGGGGGAAAAGTGGTTGTTTACTAGCGCTGCGATAAAGCTTTGTTTTCAGAATGGTGTTAAGACAATAAATAGAAATTAATTTAAATCTCCCCTAGTGCAATCCCCAAACCTAGGTGTCAAATTCCGCTCAAGCAAAGCTCCATGGAAACAAGAAGAGCTTCAGCAGAATAGTATATTTCTTCCTAAATCTAATACTAAATGAATATGGGGAGTACATATGACTGAATTTCAGAGTTCTTAGATGAGGGTATTTCAGCTGGATGCTCATATAGTATTACAGTTTTTCCTATTCCTCCTAAATGCAAACAAACAAAGCATTTTTTTTTTGTCATCACTGTCTCTGAAAAACAGCAGGTTTTTAGTCGGGAAGGGGGTATGCTGACTTTGCTGTGTGAAAATCGAGCCAAAAAAAGATCAGGTTTTCATCCATAGGAATATTTCTTTTGTAGCCCATAAAATATTAGTAAAAAGTTTTTTCTAAAATGACCAAAAAGTAACAAATGGATTGATTTCTTTGTTTATAGTCAATTCATATAACCTCATTTTCACTCCTTGTCCTCACTAGTCCTTTATTTGTCATTTCGGCTTTATGAAGAACCAATTTATTGTTGTTAATAATTATAACCCGACCAAGAACAGCTGGTAACACAGACATCATCAGCTTTTGTACCTTCTTATAAAAGGTTCTTTTTTCTCAGTGGCACGGTTTCTACAGCTAAGAAGAAAGCAGCAGCCATGTAGATAGTCTCTTGAGCAAACCTTTTATCAAGTACTTCACTGAACCTAATAGAAATAATAATGCATGATTTCTCAAGCAACAATGCCCGTCACCGGTTTAAACCTCAAAGTACATGAAAGCATCTAGATAGCTATCTAAGGGTGAAGTACGCTACTGCCGTACAGAGACCAAAAAACTGCTCTGCAGAGATAAAATGCCCAGAGGCAGGGTATCTGAATCGCTCATTAAAAGCCAGGGCAACAATGCTGCTTTAGTCATTTAGATGAATGACAGAGTTACTGGATCACATCTGAGGAGCCCATATGGTCTCCCCAGACAGCTCCCTCTGCATGACATTTTTCCTATCCATAAAGCAGTCTTCCTCGTCAAGCCAAACTGTCTCTTGCCCCCTCTACATCCAGCGAGCATAAAGACTTTGTAACCAACCTTCTGCCTCAAGGCAAAAATCACTCTGTACACATACCCTGGGCTAGGAGATAAAGAAATACAGAGGGCAATCTTAAGAAATAAAGATATCACAGAAAAGATATTAACTGTATTGTAAGATCGAGGTGTTTAAAATGATTTTGTTCCCTACCCTACCCGAAACATTTTAGGAAGTTAAAAAGAAAGCATGATAGGCCGTGGGTAGGGCTCAGGAGCCTTCAATTCCAGTCCCTCCCCTGTCACTTAATGTCCCTCAGCTTCTTTTTGGCCTCAGAATGAGTGCATAAGCTTAAACTGGGACTGTTTACACATACACTAGCAAAAGGGGAAGGCAGAAGAAATAAGAGCAATGTATGGAGGAAAGGGACATCAATAAACAAAGCAATCTGCTCTCACAATATTGCAGTGACAGCAACTATCCAACAATACTACCAATATTTAGTACGTTGCTTTGTAAAAATGAATTACTACACTGTGAGTTGTTAAAATACATCATTTAATCATTTAGACTTATCTGAAGATGACTCTGCAGGATAGACTTCACAGGAAAGTAGAGCACAGTCTGATTCACGTTTAGAAACGGGGAATGGGATTAATCCCCCTTTGGGGGGGGCAGGAGGGAGTGGATGGAAAGAAAGAAGTGCAATCAATAGAAAAGAGGACCTTTTGTGTTACAAACACAATATCTTAGGTAAAAGTTAAGCCATTTTTTTCATTTATATGTTATTTTTCCTAACAAGGAAGATAATGGTCTCAGGCTGGGGGGGGGGGGGGGGGGGGGGGGACAGTATATAATAAA
>NW_008824053.1:1138485-1138830 GCF_000699105.1 Pygoscelis adeliae
GGGGGGGGTTAAAGAATTTAAAATACTTTGAGGATTTTTACCCCTGCTCTGTTTATGTAAACCCTATGTAAATATCCTACTGTGATAATCTATATGGTAGCGGTTGAGCAAAGAGGAACTAAGTTTTCATTTTGTCAAACACGAGACAAATTGTTCCATGCAAATCATCCAAAAAGAAATTCTCTCAGCCAGGCAATGCAACTCCAAATATTACTGTAAGCACCACACTTTGTACTTTAATTATTAATTCTATTTTTAATAGAAAGTCAACAGATGGACAGTCAAAATTTTCTGTGGAAAGTACACATGATGTGAAAATTCTCTCCTATGTGAAAACAAAAAGAA
>NW_008824053.1:1138844-1158309 GCF_000699105.1 Pygoscelis adeliae
GGAAAGAGTTTGGCCAACTTCAGAGTTTGGTATCCATCATTGAGGGGAAAAAAATATTTACTAAGAGAAAGATTTAATTGCTTCTTCCAAACATACCAAAACTACATGGTAGGGTTCTTTTAGAGAAGTACCACCAGCAGCCGTTTGGTAGAGCAGCAATTATTTCCTCAAATCTCTTATGCTTACCTCTTTTGGGTAAGCATACTTAGTGAGTAATTTCTTTAATAAAAGATTTACGTAACACACTCCTTTTTGATCTAAATTTTACCGATTCTGTGATATTCAATCAAGAAGGCTATAAAGCCCTAATGACTGGAAACATCGTGGCAGCCTCTTGTTCCCATCAATAAAATCATTAAATAAGTTTTTCAGAGCTTAAAGGATTTCCTAAATGCAATTTCTGTTATGGAGAACACGGTGTGCTTTTTAAAATCAGATACTGAGGCTTATTGATTGAAGTAGGTAGTCCTATTTATAAGAAAACCTCTAACTTGTGATTTACTGTAGTTCTTTGAAATATTCCCTATTTACAAAAGTAAAAACAGCCTCTTAGGAAAATAATTTAGGTAATAACCGCAAGCTTAAAAAAGACTAATCAAAGAACACAAGAAAAGTATTTTCAGTTATAAGGCTTTTTAATTACCATTTACTTTATGGCCTTTTCCCTTCACATGCCTTGGCAAAAAATATTTATTTGGTTTCTATTAAAGTCATAAGAAAGACTCCCACTGATTTCAGTGGGAACTGGATTAAGCTCTAATAAGAGTTGGCTATGTGTAGTTTTATGTATTCAGAAATGAAGCAATACCGGGTTCCTTTTGTCCTATGCTAATAAAATCTGCTGCCATGTCACAGTTGCTATGGCCCAAGAAAATTACATTCTGCCCTGAATATTTTGACTGTACTTTTTCAGGAATAGAACCTTTGAAGATGTCCTTTTTCTGCTTATTCTGATCTCTTCTGCTTTGCTTAAATTAAACAAGGCATGTCGCTTATTAGAATAGTGATGCTGTGCATCTGTGAGAAATAAAACTTGGAATCTGTTGACTGCAAATTTTCTTTCTTTTTAATTTTTTTTAAGAAGAAAAAAAAATTGTCATTTTACAAAGAGAACATAAATGCAGCACAGAAGCTGGAACATGATCTCACCTAAAACTCACATTACAGTGAAGCAAATCAGTATCCATGAATTTTTAATAACAATAAGGATCGTTGTATTATTATAAAGCTGAAACAATTCCTACCACCAACAATGGTAATTTTTCTTGTCAGTAGCACTTATGTTTTACTCTATTATGGGCTCCATGCAGAACAGCTCAAGTACTTTCGATACTGAGAATGCTGAGAAACATACAGGCTGGAACAGTCCAGGTGCAAACGCCTGAGACAATACTTTCAGAGCTAAAATGAATTTCCATGTGATTTGCATGATGCCCACATGATCAAAAAAAAAAAAAAAGAAGTATTCTATACTGATAGTTTCTTTTGAGAATACTTGTAATGAAAGTATTGAAAAGTAATGAAAATACATGTTTTCCTCCTAAAGATCTTTGTATTAAAGTGTGATAGCTGGGAAGGAGACATATTTCTGTGTATTTATAATCGTATCAATAGGAACCTAATTCTGCTAACTTTTTACTGAGTATCAGATAAACATAGAAAGCAATTTTGCTTACCACTTTATTTTTTATACTTAAATCCTATGATCTGTATTGTAACATACATGTATTCAATGCCGGCCTTATTAAAGGTACAACATTTTAATTGTGAAGGTTTTTCACATTTAAAATAGTCTACATTTGTTGCAATTAGATTAAGATTGCGGTTAAAATGCGTTTTGTGTGCAAAATTTTAACCTATGGAAATGAAATTCCTTGTAATTTTTAGAATTTTTATCTAATATACTATCCAAACTGATTTCAGAATGTGATGGTGACCCTATACTTAGTTTATTTGTATTTCCTGCTTGGTGGTTTATGACATAAAAGTCAAATTTTCATTAAATTTCTCTTTAAACTTTGTATGATAGCACATATTCAAATAAAATTTGCAATCATACTTGCCGTGGGTTTTGACTCCTGTATGATTTCATACAGACAAAAACCGTTTCCTAAGTGAAACAAAGCACAACAGAAACTTAACGTATGCTGTGTAAGTCCTGTCATTGTAGCTGCTGCTTGGATGGTATCTAACTGCAACACGTTTCCACAAGAACTAGTTTGAAGTAGTCATCACAGTTCCCCTTTGTAAACTGTAGATAGTAGAAAATAATCTGAGCTGAAGGAATTCATCAGGAACTCTAGACGATTTTAACATTGAATGCAATTAGTAATGGACTCGCTTGTTCTGTTCTCACAAACCTCTATAGTGAAAAATTTAGCGGGGGTTAATGGTAAAGAACTATTTTTTTACTGCCGTCTGTTTACCAAAAGTAACGTTAGACAGAAGAAAGGGAAGAAAAAGAAATGTTACTCTCAAAGTCATTCTGAAATCAAAATGGCCTACTTCTGCAAGGATTCATTTTTCCAACCAAGATTGTAACACTTCATTGAAATTACTCTCCCATACTCTCTCCCTCTCTCCCCCCAGAACCAGTATAAGGATTCAGGATATAAACTTTCTGGAGATTTCTCATTTTTCTCTCTCTCATTTCTCAATATATTTCTACAAATAATGTGTAATACACAGAGGGCTGGTTTTAATGAATATCAGTAAAACTCGAAATAGCAAGTGTTCTGCCTGAATAATAATGTGCATTGTCATACTCTCTTAATTACAGGAATAAAAACAAGCCAGCAGAAGATGAAAACAGCTGTATCATTCAATTTCCAGCAATTTTTTTTTTTCCTCCTTCATCCCCAAAAAAAGCCCCAAAGCAAGCTTACGAAGTCTCTGGCCATAAAACCTCGAGAATATTTTTGTTTCTGCATGCCTGTCCTGTTAACATTGCTTCTGGTATAAAGAACAACCACTCATATTGGTTGCTGAAGAAGAAAAATGCTACTTTTGCTCTTATACATGTATAATGCTCCAGCAGCACCAAAACCTGTTGTGGATGGTACATGCTGGCAATGATAGTGAGGTAAGTACATACTTATGTCAACACAACCGAATAGATTTTTTTTCTAAGCACTTGTGTAGAAGTGCAAAAGTGGTACAAAAAAGGATTTGGTTTTATCTTTGGTTAATCCACCTATTCCACTGAATTTCACAGTCATTTTTGTAAATACAGTTACACTGACCAACATTTTCATGGCACAGTTCCCCTCTAGAAAAATCAGAAATAAGAAGTGCGAGGGGTTTCAGTACATTCCCATGTCTGTCCACAGCACTGGAAGCGAGAAATGGGATTAACCAATATTTTTAATCTGAAGCTGTCATAGTGCATTGTTGCACTTGTTCCGACAAGTGTTAGGCAACTGTGCTATTAAAACAAGCTTTGTTGCAATTTTATCATGGCAACATTATAGATTAAACATGATTCTTTCTGAAAATATTAAAGACGCATAAAATGTCATTTGTGATATCAAACACAATCCATTTCACTTTGAAAAAACCCACTGTCTGGAAAGGGACAATTTAAGAGAAATTTGCTTTAAGTACTGCGGGATGACTGAAGCTAAGAGAGGTGGACAGTAAAATGTTACCAGCTCCACAAAAACTGTAGACTTTACCCACTGCTATCTTACACTTGCCTAAGGAACTCTTCATTAGAAACTCTCTCTCTTCATTGGACTTTTAGCTAGGATTTTTGGGGTTGCTGCTAAAAGAAAAGTTAATATACTTTACATATCGCAACTGTATTTCAAGAACATCCCAATTCTTAAATGTACCTATTTATTTCACCTACTTAGGTCAATGACATACGAAGTTTAAGCTCAGCACGATTAACAAGAGAAAAATAAATTGACAACAAAGTACGATCACAATCAACGTTGTCTTACAGCCACTGTAACTAAATTTATAACTATTCTATAAATTTGAATTATACAAAGAAACCCCAAAGACTGGAAGATGCTGCAGAAAATACTTTTTCAAAGACATACAGAATACTGATCATTTCATGGCAGGATATTAATAGCACCCATAAAATATTTAAATATACTAGTATGTTTTGTGGAAAAGAGAAAAGCATCCATAAATAGGATTGGCATTAAAGTTCCAAAGGCAAAAATAATTAATTTAAATTAATTAATTTTTTAAAAAGGCAAAATAATTAATACAAAAAATCTGAAATACTGTATTTGCCTAAAACATGATTTTTTCGGTCTGTATTGACACATGCAGAGGGCGAAAAAAATTAACTCAAGAACAGGACAAAATTAGACACAGTTTGAGACAATTCCACCACAAGTATTATTTTAATAACACTTTTTACCCAGTGTCTAGCAGAAAAATTAGCCATCACACATGAAACTGTTTGAAAAATACAGCTTCCTGAGTAAAGCAGAGCGCAAGGCATTTCTGGAACGGCCTTCTGAAACAGCTCACTGAAGTCATCCAAATAAGAACAGCCTGCTGTGACCTTAGTGACGGAAATATTATAGTTTGCAACTATATTTCATCAATAATCACTTAAAAGACTAAAACCTATCTTCATAGTATTTGTTTATGCGATAGGTCCCATTTCCTACAGCAACCCAAACTCGCCGAGTTAGAGGCCAAAATACTAGCAAATTGACTGGACCATGCAGCCTTGAAAACCAGTGGCAGATGTCAATCATCTGTATGCGTTTGTAAAAACACCTTGTAGGAAAGCTCCCACAAAGACCGCCACGCTACGCGGATCACATTAAATAGTTTCTTGTTTAAGCTACAAATCTAATGCTTAAATTACCTATAAACCATTAGCCTGAATAATCTCAGGGGAATGGTAATTACAGATATAAAGTCTTTCATCTCAATTAGACTGAATATAGAAACAGTAAGTAGTGAATAACTTTCCATAAACAAAAATCTGCTACCATTAAAGAGATCAAGATTTGTTATTGTTACTCACACTCTGGGGCAAAGTAATAATTACAAAATGAAGATTCATCTAATCAGGATTCAGCAGCACTCAAAGTTTGAATGTTTAACTTGTAATGGGTCTGCAGGGCAACCGCAGTGATGGAATCAGAAATGGATCTGAACGTCTCCATAAATCATAAGCTGGTCTAGATTTCGCTGAAGAAAATTTAAGTAGTTAAATCAGCACATATTTTGAGCAGAGGAACCAGCTGTCATCTGGCCTCAGGGCTGCACACACATACAACCACTTTCTCATCACACAGCCCTCGTCCTTACTGATAAACCCACTCCTGATTTTAACCACGTAAGATCCCACTAGAGCTGTAAAGGAATATTGAGTCACCTTCATTGCACAGATAACGAAACTAACAATTTCCCAGAATAATCTCATACGTGCTGCATGAACAAATATTTTAGTACAAGTAGTGCCTAACTCCAAAAGAGATCAGAAACACCGAGGTCCTCTACATGAATGTGCGTTTTACAGAGGGCTCAGTAAAGCTGTGAAACAAAGAGTTACCATTGCCTTGAAAAAAATACTGAACATAAGATACTTTTCCTATTATTCCAGTAAAAAGCCAAGAGTCTTCATCTGCAGATGCTGCAATGGTTTATTTGCATTAACGTGCTCCCAGTGAAGTAGAAAAATTTCTAACCAATAATAAACAAGAGAGTTGCTAATGGATGAATGACATTAATTAAACACGGTATGAAGGTGCTGTGAGACCTAGTTACAAGGAAGGAAAACAGCAATCAACATCATTTCTCTCCATTTCCACTTTTCTGTTTGAAAATAGCCGCCCCATTTGCAAACCCACTCTTCTGCTTTATGGTTATGACGCTTTTCCTCCAGCAGCTTGTTGTGCTTAAAACAAAATTCAGCAGAAGACAAAAAGAATTTCCATTCAGCAGTTTGTAACGAAGAAGCCTCTGCAATATGGGTTTCCCTTAGTTATACCTACAGAAAGACATATAAGAAGTAGTTGTCTGTGAAATACATAAAAAGATTTTTTTTCTCCTAATCCCAAAATGATTTCCAGCCTTTCTGTTACCTTGCGTGAAGTCTGACTTGATGGAAAGTAACGACTCATGATAAAACAATCAAGCCTCAATGATGGATTTTTCAAAAGAAATACTAAATCTCTTCCCAATCCTTCTCAACTGCAAAGTACAAGCGGAACAATGTGTTTCATCACTGTATCCTGTTAGCAAAGGTATTTTCCAAGTAGCCACACTTTACATTTCTCCTGCGAGGAAAATAATCTAATAGCTCATTACTGAATTCTTATTTTTAAATACCCCACTTTTCTATTTGAGGAACTTATTCCACAAGCTGCAATGTGTGTCTGCATTCTCCTTTCATTTTTCTTAATAACAGTTGAGACAATTCTCAAATAGGTCTTTTTCCGGTTAATCAGTAAAGTTACTAATCATGAGTGAAGTTAGGATCTGATGTTGCACTACAGTGTGTATATATACACACTCCTGCTGACGTGAGCAGAAGATCTGCATGTGTTAAGGGTTCCTGGAACACATAGAATACACACACTTTGCAAAGTACTGAAGAGTACTTCTTTTTATGCCTTATGACAGAAATCATCTCTCTTATTCATGGTATCACTCAAAATATAAGGACGTGTATGCGCGCTGGGCAAGCTAAGGGTGTGTGGGGAAGTGCAGATAATAGACAAAAAATGAAAGTCTCACAAATAAAATTATTTATGTTGTTAAACAAAGCCAAGTTTATAGACAAGGTCTTTGCACCAGATATAAAGACATACATAAATCATGGATCTGCTTAACAGTACAACACAAGTGCCAGACACATGCTGTCAGGAAAATGGATGGGAAGGAACCTATGGACATATTGAGAAAACATAAAGTTTCATAACTGCACTGCACCAAATGCTAATCATAGCAAACAACGGCATAAAGGCCCCATCATCGGAAAAAGTTTGTTATTTATAAAAAATACCAATGTGTGCACATAAGAAAGGGGCCGTGTATTTATGCTACTGTTTTTTAAAAAGGCTCCTTCTTAATATTTGCACTGTTGTACATTCCTGGATTGAGTTTCCATTCTTATATTTTAAGTATCAATCCCTTCTTTTCCTTTGTACTGAAAGAGCTGCCTCTGGATTCTGTATTCTCAAGGACCCATCTAGATGTGACAACTTTTCAGCATCTAATTGCATTGGATCATATAGCTTACCTAGAGAAGTTGTAAAAACTTTGAGCTAGTTATACTTCCTTCCCAGAACAACGCTTGCCCTTTCCTTTAAGCAGAATTATGTTGTCAGTGTGACCTGGTTTTAACTTTGTTAAACTTTCGAGTAGATCTACTTGGTGTACTTGCAAAGCGGCTAATATTTTTCATTATTACTCAAGTTATAGTTTTACCTGCCAACATTCTAGCATCAAATACACGTAAAAGGAAGTTTGATATTGGTACTTTGAGGATAAAGATCAGGAAATATTAACTTTCAGTTTGATCGAAACATCACTGCAATTACTAAATACTTTGCTACAATTCAGCGTTTCCTTTCCATTTGCCAGTACTCCACTCTCCAGTACAATTACATTCACCACATTCAGGGTACAGATCATGAGAACGTACCTGTTATTTTGCAGCCCTTCAGGCCTGTCAGAAAAATGATACTTAAAAGGGGACTCGCAATAAAACCTTTCATGACAAACACAATGCCAAAAGACATTGGGAAACGACCTCAGTCCCTTCACAAATCATGGTGCATGTCCTCTCGGAACACATTTCGGAGCACTTCAAGAAAAAGCTCGTTGGGAACAGTCAGGATAGATTCACCCAGGATAAGACCCCACTGAGCATACCGTGTCAGGTTCAAGCACCCTTGGATCAACTGGAGCAAGTTTTACTCGGACTAGATTACTTCCTGAAGTACTTTCCAACCTGAATTTTCTTATAATTCTATTAATTTAACAACTTTAATCTGAAGGCATAAAGATTTTACAGCTACAGTAACACACCCCTGGCTTTCTATATTCTATTGCTTGTATAAATACATCTGAGGAAAGCAAAACCACTCTTTCTCCACCCCATGTTGCACCAAATTCAGTAAGTTAGAAAATATGTTCCATGTGAATTTCGGCCATTTGGAACTTTCTTTGCATTCTAAATGCCAAAGAAAATAAAATACACTGAAAACTCCCTAAAATTCAGATTATGGTTTAAAATGCTTTGACAATTTAATTTCATTGCAACAAAATTTTTTAAAAAAATCGTTTATAATCACATACTTGACATGAGAGCTTTCAGCTATGCAAGTTTAATTGAAACTGCATTTGCCAGTGGAAAACTGTTCTCTCAACTCTTTCGATAATCTCTAGTTATACTCACCCAATGAAGCCGCACAGTTAGGCTACAATTCCAGAAAAGTACTAAAGCATGTGTTTAATGCATTTCTGAATCAATGCTTTATACCATACGCAATCACTCTGGCTTCAGAGTGACTCACATCAGAATTTTACCACTTTTAGTTACAATTAACACTCTGAAAGTGTGACTGAGCCTAAAGTTTTTCCTCAGCGTCATCTCAAGCTCTCCCTATTTATTTCCCACATGCCAAAGGGATTCTGGATGGTAAATAATGTTTTTGCTCACCAGGTACCCAGTACTAAAGTTTTCCAAACTTTAGATCTGGCGTATTATGTTGAAGAGTTTTTAAATATGTTCCCTTCAAAGATGGCCAAAAATATTGCATGCTCTACAATAATAAAATGTCATTGTTTTCTCCTGTAGCTGTTGTCTTGTATGAGTTATCTTCCATAGCTCAGAGTGACACATAAACTATGAATGCTTTCTGAATTATCAGAAGCATTTGGATATACTTAATTGGTATTTCTCAAAAGCGTTTTCCTATTTCAGGAAATGGCTCTGGCGTTTGGAAGGAAATTCAGTGAAACCCTAGAACTTGACAAAAATAAATTCAATTCTATTCACATGTACATTCTCTTTTGGTAGGTTCAACATATTCTATAACTTATATCTAATTAAATTAGCATCAACAACCTTACTGGCTGCTCTCTATCCTTAAAGTTTTTCTTTTTGCTTGCATTTTAATGCAAGATTTTTTTCCTCCCCATAACTACGACTCCAGGCTTTAGCCTGCACTTAGTCAGGTAACATTTTCTCTTTCATGCCCCTTTAAAAAAAAAAAAACACGAAAACCTCTTTCTAATGTCTGTGCATTATAACCTTTAGGCAAGAGTATTGTCAATTTGACATATAAAATTTCCTTGAGTGTCTTTCAAGGGCTTTGAATGTTTTTCCATTACTATAGCCTTAAATCATGGCTTGGTGGAAAAAAAAATTATTAGTTCAATTAATTAATATCTCTGTATTACCATTTGCTTCTAGGAACCATTTATATTTGATTCATTAAAGTTATGATTTAATTTTAGTACTAAATAGAAAGATGGAATGGTTTGGTTTTTAGTATTATATGATGTACATATTTCTACTCCATTGCAGATTTAAAAATTATTAACAAATATATCTTGATAAGATGCAAGGCATGGGGATACAAAACTATCACAAGTATTGCCGCAATGTCACGTTCATTTTCCATTCTGAAGTGAGTGAGCTTTAAATAATCCTCAATTTATTTCACTCAGAAAGGTTTAGAGAGAGGAAATTACTCTCCATGAAATGTTTGAGCTTGAATGTGAACAAAAATGTATATCAATGGTAGCATTATTTTTTCCAAAACTAAGCTAGCAATCAAAACCGAAGCTTTTAAGTACCACTATAAAGTAAGACGCTGCATGTACAATGGGTATTCCTATAGATTACCATGTCTTTAGGACATAGTCATCTTCTGATGTCACAGAACAGCCTGGATTTGAACAATCTTCGCAGTTTTGTCACTCGCAAAGGGAACTGATGACTGCTTCAATTTCTTGAGGCTGACTTTGACTGCTAGGGGAATTTATAACACACAATCCAGGAAAGTGAGCTAGGTTCTCAAGATAAAAGGATGACCTTCCTCGGCGCCTACACTTTCTCAAAGGAAAAAATGATCCCCACCAAAAGACCATGGGCAGGAGCCTCATTTAAAATGTTCTGACTCGTACTCTGGAGAAGTCTATTTGTCTCAATCAGTTCTCATGAAAAGCACCTTATGGGTTGTCCTGATTGCGTTTGGGGGGATAAAGACTACTACCTAAAGTTTTGTGGTATAGTAATCCCTGCATCACTTTTACAGAACAGCATGGCAGATTTTGCAAAGCTTTCTGGTACAGATTTCTTCATTTAAAAAAAAAAAAAAACACCACCACAAGAAACATATGAAATTCCTAGACGTTTAGTCTTAGTCAAAATCTCCAACTGAAGAAAAAATTTAAAAAAGAAAAATCTAAGTAGAAAAATATAAATTTTGCCAGGTCACCATAAAGAAAGCTGTATAAATAATTTCATATTACACAAAACTCTCATTCTCCAATTTATCCCCCTAAGTGTTCACATTTCTTCAGAGACCCTCTGACTTCTCTCATCACCCTCTTGAAACGGTAACCAATAGAAATAAGAAGATACTATTCAGGCTGGTCTTGTACTAGGTTGAATTCACTTGATTCAGGAAAAGTCAGTTTATTAGCATCCCTGTGGCATCTTCCAAGCTAACACTCTCTTAAAGACAACCAAAGTACCCCAAACTTTCCTCTCCTCAGTCATTACTAGTTACAAGTTTCCTTTCAAATTTGCCTGTCAGGGAGGCTGACCAAGTAGCTCACTGATGCTGATAGCTGCCCGCATACGCAGTCATTTTTTATGGCTTTTATCATGAGATCTGAGACACGTAGAATATGAAAACTTAGTAAATAAATGGAATCAAAGAAGCAAGGTATTGAAGAACTAGCTGCACAAGCTAAAGCTACAATAAAAGCTTCTAGAGGAAAAATTAATTACTCAGTAAGTCTCACTGGGCCTCATCTAGGATAATTTCAGTAGGATAACTTTACATATTCATGAATTAAAAAGAAAATGCAATCTGCAACAGAGAGACTGGAAAAATTGAATCACCTTTCGTTATCGGTGTCTCACAGTCAGTTATATATAAACTTGGTGAAACCTATGCTGCAGTGTGTGCCTGTTCTACAGAAATGACTTGCAGGTGTGGAAAAAAGTTGTTTCAAATACTCAATGATTTTACAGGTTGTTTTTTTAAGCAAAAGACACCAAGAGACATAAATTGTATGCCAGATCAGCAACCGTATCTTTTTTAAACATTTAATTTCCATAAGGTTTCATTAAGTATCTTCTCCCAATTTTGTTCTCCTCTTCCCAAAACTCCAAAACAATAATTTTAAAAGACTTTGGTAAACTGCAAGACATTACTAACTACCTAACACAAGAAAGATTGAGAACATAGCAGTCAATAACAACATAAAAGTAGACTCTTTGCAAAAAGCCTCGTTTCAATTTCTGATACTTAAAGAATCATGACAATCTTTCTCTAACAACAGAGCACCAAATAATAAAAAAATGAGTCATTACAAAAGCAAATAATATTCTACTTTTTAAAGTATCATAAGAGAAAGCATTATGAATGGCCTAAATTACAGCTAAGTAAATAATCTGCAAAGAAAAATTAATCTAGTTTTCAGCTTTTAAAAAACCTCAGTGAACTGATCACCGACTGGTTTTAGTATTCTCAAAGATGATTATTCTTCAAAATATTTAGAAAACTTATTGTAATTGTTGTAATTCTGAATTGTTCGGAAGCATTAAAAAAATCCATAGTGCATTAGTCTGAATCGGCCAGAAGAAACTATACAGAATTCCAGAAATGAATTAATGTGCAAATACATCTATCACTAATACTTACAAATTTCCATTTAAGTTTCATTGTTTACAGATAATTGTGCTTATTTCTTTGGAATTCAGTTTCCATTACTCTTTGTGCGAGCTAAACTCATCTGTCCAAAGATTCGTACAACCTCCCTCATCATATTGCTAACGCATTCCAGTAGTGACTGATAACATCTCTTTCCACTACATTCTGGTTCTCCGTACAGCAGATTGTCAATGAAGAGCATTAGAATAAAGTATGCACAATCATTTACTTATCATTGATGATAAGCTGGCATTTAAACAAGCAATTACACAGGTTTACAGCCGTAATTCCAATGACTCCACTGGAATTTTTTCTCTTTCCAACTGGTATTTGGGAAAAGAGAATCAAGCCTTTACTGATATGTTTAGAACTTTACGCTGTGGGGCAAAATGTGATATTACAAAAATTTTAACTTCCTTTTTACTCTTACTTTTCCTTTTTAGATGCAGATAAGTACATAACTAGCTTTGCCAAAGTCCATATTAATCTCGAGCCCGCTGTTAAGAGGACAAATCCTTTTCTTCCATTCTCTCCTGAGAGCTCCCAGTCTATTGAATCGAGAAACTACATTTTATGACAGAAGCAATCAATTCACTAATTTTAATTTCTTATTTCCCCACAAAATAAATCCCAGTACACAGAACCACAGACAGCTTATACCCTGTCATATTCCACTGTGAAAACAAACACTTAACATCAAAAACAGAGATTAATTGAGTATCCAAATGTTGTGTAAATTTCCTAATAAGGTTGTCCCACTCTATTCAAATTATTTATTCTGATGAGTTACAAGGCCAGCTAAAATCATACCCAGTCACACCAACAATCTACAAAAACAAAGATTTCGGAAAACATACATAGGGTACTGAGACAGAGGCAACACAAGTGCATGCATGTGTAAACTGGAGAGAAAAGAGAAGAAAAAAAAGTCTCATATATTGCTGACGCTAATATTTAGGAAAGCTACAATATCCTACAGCCTTCAGAGAAAATTATCTTCTCAACCTCTCAGGCATATAGCCATATACACAGCTTCAAAATTCCTCTGACCTACAGGGAAATCTCAGCTAAATAAAAGGCAACAACAGCACTCCTTCAAAAAGATTCATACACATTACAATAGGAAGGTAGAGCACTTTTAATAAATATATTTTCCTATCTACAAACCTTATAATTTTTTCTTTTTATCTGTGTAAATTATTCAGAACAAGACTCTAAAATGTTTAAATATCATTGTAACAGGAGAATTAATATGACTACACGTTATTGAATCGTTATAGACTTCCCAAATCAAAACTTCCTTTGATCTTTATGAGGAGACATAAGCATTAAAATCTGACATTTTTGTTACGCGTGCTTTGATTTACATACTTAATTTTGGTTTTATATTTATATCAAAACGCCACATGAAATGTGAAGAAAGTAATCCCGTGTAAGATCAGAAAACACCCATGGTTAAGGCAGATTCACAGCACATTCTTCGAAAGCTTTCTTAATATTTACAGGGTATTTGAGTCTGACTTAATATAGCTGTCACTTTTTACCCCTGAAGTTCTGTTTCTGTCCAGAGTTCTGTATCATGCTATTAGAAATAAGAACCTGACTGTAATATTGCCATATTTTTTTGAGATGGCCTTTATTTTGGCCCTTTTTAACGCAGAATTGCAAGTTTAAGACAACCGTATGCTATTAACTCTTCCTGGTTGTAGAAACTCATTTCACATTAGGCAGAAGTTTATCAAAGAATTGGACACTGCTGCATAAACTGTTGAAAAATTAGTTTGCTAAGAATGTATACAAAAGGTTGTATTAACACAAATAGGTTGAACACAACCAGTTTAATCCTGTAAAAACTAATATAGTTACACATTGTATAGCAGGTGTGCAAATATTTTTTTTTCTTCTTCTAGAATTTTCTCCTCTGCTCTGTCACTGGTTTTCCTGGATCGTCTGGATCAAGACAGTATGCCAGAGCACCTGTTAGCCTCAAGTTTAGTGCATATTCCAGATTTCTTCATTTGTAGTTTTCAGATTACATTAGGCAGTCCTCAACATTGTCCAACTCCTTCATAATATTTTAAATGTTACCTCTGAGAAGTTATAAAGATTTACTATTGCTGTAAAAACAGATGGTATGTATGCCAGACCAGATAAACCGTTTTGGAGTCATCTTCAGATGCTTTCCACACTTCAGGAAAGATTAGCACCCACATTTCAACATTTGCTTGGCATTTAACCTAAGCTTGCCTGAGATAATGATCTAATGTCCGCAGTTTAAAAATTAATAAGAGATACAGTGATAAATTGGAAAGAACTAGAGAAAGATTATAGGATTGAGAACACCTGTTATGTATCCTGTATGCACAATTTTATGGTATAGATTGCTGGGGTTCCATCACTTTATCTTAGGAAAGGTAAAAAATTACTTCATCACGCCCTATTCTTAAATACCTACAAAGGGAATGTAAATAAAACAATGCTATCAGACAGAGGTAGATCAAGAAAAATTGGGGGGAAAAAATCAATGTGAAAATTAAATAAAAGGTTTTAATAGAGAAAAAAAATTAAATGTGAAGAAAAGCAGTAAAAAAATGGGTTCCTTAGCACTTCATCTTTAAGAAAAAATTGTATCATTGAAAAAAACCCACACTGTTCTTTAGAAAGTCATATTACCATCAGTATGTAGATCAGAGAGAAACCTAGAAAGAACACATACCATAAAAGAACACTCTTGATCTACAAGATATCATTTACTTACCTGTCCCAAGAGAAGATGCAGGTCTGAATCCTGCACATTAACTCCTTTCAGAAAGGTAGAATTCATATTTCCTTACACTTTCCTATTAACTTGGTTTCTATACTTTATCACATATGAATCAATGAAAGATTAAAGTCAGTTTATCATTATTGTATCAGCTATAAATTATTAAACAATTAAAAGCCCATCAGAAGTAATACAAGAGAAGCCCTTTTAAATTTACTATGGGTTCCCTTGTAAAACACTTGTATTCTCAGAATTTATTTTAATGAGATGTTCTTTGAAATAATAATTCAAAAAGCGATTTTTTATTAATGACTATTATGCATTAAAAAGAAGATCTAGGAATTTGAAGATAGAAGCTACAAAAGGTTCAGACTTTAATGGAAAACTCATCCTTACATAATTCCGATGCCCTAAACGGCATGAACTTCCCAGAAAGTTTCTAGTTGAATTCATTCCATAACTAACTTGCAGGTCAGCCTACTTGTTTCCCAAGCTCACTTTAAACACCCACAACCCCACAGCATATAGGCATGAACCACAACCCTTTGTCATCTGGTGAACCAATTAGCTGTAACTAATTAAATCTCAGCTGACTACATTGGACTTGGAAGGCTCCCCAGGTATTTAAAAACCAATCCTAGCAGTCCTTCTGTGTAACACAATCTTTTCCCCAAGAGCAGAGCAAGGGTGGGGGGGAAGAGGAGGGAAGTATAATTTCAGTTTTGAGTATACTTCCCGAGTTACTGTAGCTCTTAGTTAAGAGCTGCTTGTGTCTGTGTATATATATATAAAAAATATAGTGTATATATCACTAAAGCAGCATGGTTTGTGGGTTTTTTTTTTTTAAGAGTACATTCCTGTGACTTGCATTTCCTAAGATACTACTATTTTTTACTGCGTAGCAAAGGTGGTGACTGTATATTCTGAAATGTAGAAAGATTTCTTAGAACGTAAACTTCCTTAGATGTTACAATTCTTGCTATAGCAGTTAATCCTAGGACCCATTTCTTCTCTCTTCCCAGTTCTCAAAAAAATGCAATCAAGAATAGTATGATCAAATGACATGCAGTATTTCTGCTACTGCTAATTCCTATGAACCAATGCAGAGAAATGTTAGGGGAATAGTAGACAAGTAGCAAAAACAAAGGTATTTTTAACCTCAGTTGGCAACTAAGCACCACGCAGCCGCTCGCTCACTCCCCCCCCTCCCAATGGGATGGGGGAGAGAATTGGAAAAGCACGTGAGAAAAACTTGTGGGTTGAGATAAAAACAGTTTAATAATTGAAATAAAATGATAATGATAATAATATGATAATAGTAATAATACACAAAGCAAGTGATGCACAGTGCAATTGCTCACCACCCGCCGACCGATGCCCAGCCAGTCCCTGAGCAGCGGCCCCCCCGGCCAGCTTCCCCCAGTTTATGTACTGAGCATGACGTCCCATGGTATGGAATGTCCCTGTGGCCAGTGTAAGCACTACCTAGCAAAAACTAAAACATCGGTGCCTTATCAATTTTGTTCCCATCCTAAATCCAACACACAGCACTGTACCAGCTACTAGGAAGGAAATTAACTCTATCCCTGCCGAAACCAGGACAGTATTCCATGGGTTCCTATCAGACTCAAAAGCACAGGGTTTTATTTTGGAAAGTCTTTGAAAAGAGGAACTATGGCCAAAATGTACGGCACACAATTTTTTCATTCAAACATTCCATATGAAATCTTAAGTAATTTCTTTCATCCATCCTTTTTTTATTCACCTTTTACAAACATTTAGGCAATCAAGTTTTTCTCCTATAGAGGTCCACAGAATAGCAGTTTCAAAGAAGCATATGTCAATATTCAAGAGAAATTCAGTGCAAACACCCCTCTGCATGAAAAATGCTAACATGCTCAAATAGTTGAGGAACAGAAGCAAAAACATGAAGGGTTTTATTTTTTTAATTTCTTAGTTTCATTCTAGCTACTGTAACTGAACAAGAGTGAACTACATTAGTAGTTATATAGAATATTTTATAATTAACCCAGAAAATTGAAATGATATTAAAATAATTTTAAGTTAAATTGCTACTTTTAAAATAAATTATATTTAAAAAGCAACAACCCAATCCTTATCCAAATATTCAAATAAGAATAAGCTCAAGGAAGATGAAATACAATGATTATTTCATTTATCTGAAATCACATTAAATAATCTTAATTCAATAATTTTCTTTGTTTGCTTTTTTGCTCTATAGCAATCCTAAGAAAATGCACAGACCAGACCCCTCTCTGAAGCCAGCAGGAAAACTCCCAGTGAATGAAGAGGAGGAAAGATCAGACCCCTGTCAAAGTAAATGTACAGAGAAAGGAAAAAAAAATAATTTAAAGATTAAATTTACTTAACAGAGCTAGTCGAAGAGGCAAGGAGTATTTTATACGTGGTTTCACCTCTATGAATGAGTTGCAGAATAAAGCCATGATGACACTGAAAAGTAGCTTTCCAGCTCTGGATTCAAAGACATTCATCAAGGTGCAGATGACAGAAAACTGTCTTGGACATGTAACAGAACAGGTACAATACAAGTAGCCAGAAGACACTGTAACTGTGCTATTCTGAACTGTGACTAGCTTTTAATAAAATAAAAGTTACAGTATTCAAATTTTATTGATAGAAGCATCATCGGGGCCCTTGCAGGCATACTTGACATAAGCAGCAGGAAATAATTCATTCAAAGATGTGGTTTCTAAACACTGGGCACTACTCCTGATATAGCTATTGTCACTGACCAGCAGCAGTCCAAGAGGACTCCGAGAAATGAAACTGAATTTCAAACATCTGGTATCAAGTTTTGTTTAATTTGAATTTAAACATAAAGAATCCCACAAACTCCAGGAGACCGTTACCGCTGTTCCATAATTGTACTTCTAAAGAACAGGCTTTTGAAAGGCATCAGACAACAACAACCAGGAGATTCATTCAAAATGTCTCTCTCTGGCAATGATTCTATGATAAGGCTTACTGGAACTGTGGCCATCTTTTGCTGTTCAGCAAAAAATTTAAAAGGAGGCTTTGCTCCAAAACAATTATTAACTTCCATTGAAACCAAACCAAAGATATTAAATATCTCTTCTAAACATTGCTTGACTGCAAAACAGAAGCTTTAATTCTTCTTAGTCAAGACCTGCCAAACCAGCCAAAAAAAAAAGTTTCCAAGTTACACCATGGGCCAAATTAATTCCTAGTGCTTTTTTTTTTTTTTTTTAAGACTATGGGATAACGGTAGATATTCATTCGGTCCATCTGACTGGCATATAAAACCTACAGTGACATTTTAGACAAACTTGTAGCAATGAAAATGTTGTTCATTGAGCCATGGTTTTAACTAAACTCCTGTAGACTGGTGATATGTCCTTTTAAAGAGCATGAGGTCTAAGAACGGGAACTTGAAGTCATTTATGAGCTGAAAACAGGAAAGAATTGTGTTTTGCGTGAGGGACTGCTGAAAGTCCACTTAGGAAGCATCAGAAGGACGTGGTTCTTGTGACTGATAACATACAAAACACCAGATTAAGGATAAAGGACAATGGACAAATTTATCCCTTGGGACCTTCCATCATGGCCAGAGAACTTCTCATTCAAGATTTTTACAGGAATGACAGACTATGAACTTAAGCCAGCAACCTGAAACAGATCTGAATGTGGGAGTTAGTCCTTCTTGGACTGGGAAAACAGTATTAACAGTTCTACACTCTCTTTTCTTTTAGCAGAATGACTTGAAAGACTTAAATTACTTTAATGTTCTTTAAATCGCAGAGCATTATAGCAGTGGTGCCCTACTACTTTGTTCTTCCACTAACCTTGACATATACCCTCTGAGTTCAAAGCTTGATTAGAGAAACAGATTGAAGAGATGCATGTTGTATATATACCACAGAAGAAGCCTCATTTGGATTTTTTTTGGTAGTAATACTAATTGAAAAGGGCATACATTTAATGTGAAATACTGTATTGACATGCCCTACCTACAGAACATGTCAATATAGCACTTGCAAAAATAAGTATCGATTTTTTTTTTACTGAATAATGAAGAAGTCAGTAAAGCACTCATAATTTGCTGAATATAAATCACTGCTGCCTGAGGCTACAATAGCTTAAATCTCTTCCTTTCAAAGAGGGCTTTTTTCCCTTCCCCCTCCCCTCCCCCCCCTTTGAGCATATAAATATCACAGGAAACATCTTGAAATGATCTTTTCTGTCAGTGATACTGTGTAAGGAAGAGATGTAGTACCTGTAGTAAATCTAACCCTTGCTCACCTAATTTAAGCTGATGAGAGGAGAGTCTTTATCATGCAAGTACTGCAGCGAAGGAGGGCAGTGAGTAAGGTCCTCAAGTGGAGCGTATCATGTTAGTATCCACTAGAATTTGTCAACTACATTTATTATCACCTATGCTGGTTTGTTCTTTAGTGGTCTGTGAGCATGTATGTTAGACACATACTAGTGTCTGACAATGCAAAATTCAGAAGAAAAGAAAGAACAGTTGCACAGTCTTGAAATATTTTTCCTGTATTTGAAAAAGAAGCATTCAAATGGAGTAAAAATGTGACATGTAAACATCTCGGATTTTTCTTGTAGAAGTCATTGTGTCATGGTTTAACCCGGCAGGAAGATAAACACCACACAGCCGTTTGCTCACTCCCCCCCACCCCACCCCGCCCCCCCAGTGGGATGGGGGAGAGAACTGGAAGAGTAAAAGTGAGAAGATTCATGGATTGAGATAAAGACAGTTTAATAGGGAAAGCAAAAGCCGTGCACGCAAGCAAAGCAAAACAAG
>NW_008824053.1:1158497-1159630 GCF_000699105.1 Pygoscelis adeliae
CCCCCAGCCTGCTCACTGGTGGGGTGGGGTGAGAGGCAGAAGAGGCCTTGACTCTGGGTCCGCCCTGCTCAGCAGGAACGAAAACATCCCTGTGTTATCAACACTGTTTCCAGCACAAATCCAAACCACAGCCCCAGACCAGCTGCTGTGAAGAACATTAACTCTACCCCAGCCAAAACCAGCACACATTGTCAAACAGTGATCAAATGGAGACAGATTGTAGGCACACGGAACAGAATGGTATCAAAAGCAAGAAATGGAAACCACAGAACCAAATTTGAAAGAATACATTGGCCTCCTCTATTCTGTTTGTCTGCATGTAGAACCAGTCATACCTGGTGGGATGGTGGAACCCATGCTCAACAAAGCATATAGATAGCAAGCCAGAAAAAAGGGTGATCTCCCAATGTCTGCATTTCAGTAACAACAACAGCCAAGAAAGTAGAATACTGGAAATACCGATAATGGGTTTTTAGCATAATGGACAACTAATTGTACAGGAAACTGGAAGGTTTTGTACTCTTTGGATAGGCATACCATTGAGAACTGAGTGTCTCTTAGAAACACTGTATCCTTTTAGGTTACAAATCTGAAGCAAATCACCCAAATATAAGCTTTGGCAGTACTCACATTGTGTCACATCTTATCCTGAAAATTAAGGCAAAACAAAATACCTCACGAGAGAAAGGAATAAAGGTGACTAAACTGTGAGGCAGGAGTGTCCTCAGGCCATCATCCCTTGCTTAAGAAGTGAGGAAAAGAAGATAAAATTTATTGCCAGCACCCAGTCTGTTGGGGATCAACCCAGTGGGAATTTGGAGCAGTCTGAACAAAATGCTACTTGAATACAGGTTACATTGCATCGAAGAAACACTACCATGGTCCATTTACCAAGCTTCCAGTCTTCTGCAGAAAGACAAACTAATAATGACATTTGACAAGATTACAGAAGCAGCCCCAACCCACAATTGAATTCTGCAATTCAACATTAAAAAGTAGTCTCAAGTAACGGAGGGAAACTTGCAAAAAGGTGCTTCGATCTACGTGAGGTAACTGCCCAAGGTATTGAGGTTTCTGTTTTGTTTCTCCCTGAATATGCCTATCATTGCTAGCACTGCCAGTGTAACGCTTCG
>NW_008824053.1:1159659-1172578 GCF_000699105.1 Pygoscelis adeliae
CCCGAGTCACGATAAAGATGGTGTTTTGCCTTTGAATCTCAGAACTCCTGCACCCCTACGTAAAGGGGGAATTTTGATATCATTCTCACCAAGCACATCAAAGCTGTACTCTTGCTCCCTAGCTACATCAGAAGGGAATATTAGGAAAGCCCTGCGAGAAACTCAGCAGTGGATACTGTCACATTTGTCTAAGGTTCAGCTGACAGAATGAGCCACGGGCAGTACGGAGAACTCAGTGAATTTGTGCTGACCATTTCACTTCAGTGCTGATATATGAAAACTGCAGTAAGCTAAGATTTGTGATGTTTATTTCCAATAACTGGGTAGGTGAAAAAACCTCTTTGTAAAGCTAAGTAAATCTTCCCTTACTTTCTGAATGCGTCTGGAAGACAAAAGTTACTCTACCACCCCGTTGGCGTTATTTTTTCCCCACCATGACACTGAATTTTAAATGTCCTTGGTCTCCGAGTGTCTTTGGACTACAGACTTCAAGCACAACAAAATGTACCTTTTCTCTTGATAGTTCTTGGGCATTAACAGTCACACTATTAAAAGTGTCTTATTATGTATAAAAGCCATTCGTGTCTCATGCTTGGGAAAATAAGGACATCTAATCACTTTTTGGAGCAGATACCACTGAGCAGGCAGAGAGTAAAAGAAAGTACTCTTATAAAAACTTACATGCTTGGAAAAAAAACCAAAAGGTGGACACTTGAAAGAATCTAGTAATAATAAAATGGGTATGTCGCTATGTCGACACTGTATT
This sequence comes from Pygoscelis adeliae, assembly GCF_000699105.1. NCBI lineage: Eukaryota > Metazoa > Chordata > Aves > Sphenisciformes > Spheniscidae > Pygoscelis > Pygoscelis adeliae. The sequence continues at coordinate 1,160,426 of NW_008824053.1, forward strand.
CACAACTTGTATCTAGGGATCTACTTATCACTGAAACAAAGCCACAATACGTCCCAAAACATTGATACAAGAATAAAATAAGACAAATATCCAATAATTACTGCAGAATAATGCCATGGAAAAATCAACAAGGTAGTAATGTGTCCAAGAATATTTGTGTGTCTATGTGTATATGTAAACCCATACCAATACCTTTCCAAATACACATAACTAAAAGTTACACTTCTGTGAGTGATTTCTTTTTCTGGGTAATGATGATACTGATGGAAAAAAAATCCCCAAATTTTCTTGCAATTTATGAAGGAAAAGAAAAATTAGAAAATAAATATTTTATTCAAAGTATGGGACTTTGTTCAGAACGTGACTTTTGGGAGAAAAAAAATAAAACTTTTTTTTTTTTCCCTTGTCACTTAAGCTTGATTTTAGCCAAAGCTTTTCAGTCAACTTTACGCAAAAATCATAATCGTGTGTATTTTTCAGGATAAAAGGTTTTAACTCAAAATTTTATCTGCTCCTACTGAAAAGTCAGTAGGATTTGAGAGGCAAAGTGATTTTGTAACTGTTCATTGTCATCTACGATAATTAAGATACTCACCCACCAAAACTGCATTCATCTGACTAGCTTTACTGACTTCAAGGACAGTTGGCAAGAGTCTGGGTTGCTCCTGTGTGCGATAAAGACCCTACCAAGGAGACTGCACTGTATTTCTTGCGGAGTGACGCATATGTCCGGGAACTTCCAAGTGCTGCATAAACTTCCATAAATTTAGCCTCACTAGGTCACTGTAGTCAGAATTCCAATGTTTTCGCATTTGTAAACTGAGACATTAAATAGCCCCATTCCCTTGATGTCAATGAGATTTCTGTTGTACAAAGAACCACGAGTCCTGTCTCCTCAGTTACAAAAATTAATGGTATTGGTCCAGCGAGTAGTTGCCAAATGACAAAGGACATGTAAGAAAACTTGGGTGTGGAAAATTGTGCCTAGCGTTCAGCAGTGCAAGTAAACTTATATGCCTGATCTGCAGAGAGACCGTAATTATGCCGCAGGGCAGAGACAAGGCATGGTAAGGTCATGCTGGTTTAGGTACAAGCCAGTGAATACACATGCAGCTTAGAGTCCACTTGTCATCTTACTCCTTCTGCCTCCCTGGAGTATTGCTTTGTCCAAGTACCTGGAGAGCTGACCTTAACAAAAAGCATGAGCTGAGGCTGTCACATGGATTAGCCATAGAGACAGAAATCCTGTTCTGACAGATCTGAAAAAAAGCTCTTGCTGCTCCTGCACAAAATGTCATAATGAATGCAGGGCACAGCTCTCCTACCAGATCACCAGTTTATTCTGCCTGCTTCCTTTGACCTCTTTATCAAATCCCCTGCTTGTCGTTCAGAATGCTTTCTCCCACGCACGCACCTTCCATTGCAAGACCGAGTTCAGTGACTGTCAGGGTGTCTGTTTCTTCTTCCCCCACATCCCTCTGATCCTGAAGTGAAGTCATGCTTAAAATCAAGTTGATGACATTCTAATCACACTGATAGCAAGAAAGGAGAAAGTTAAAGCCAAAGCCAAATTAAAGGAACACCAATGAACTACTTTTGCAAATACAAAGATTTTCTGTCTACAAAGGAAAAAACAAAGCACAGTGGCACACTCCCTTTTGTACACTTTTGTACTACCAAATAAGCCCCAGTTTGAAGTCACCCAACTTCCCATCCCTTTCCCCATACGCAAGCAAACCAATTTCTGTAACATCGTAAAATAATTTATTCTCGGGTGGCAACATTGTGAATTAACATTCAGCCTAAGGCACATTTTTTTATAGCAGAAACATAGCCTCCAGAAAATAGGGCATTTTTGATAGACAGATTCTCAGGTACCACAGCATAAATGGCGATGCTATAGTGATTTCAGAAATAATTCTTTCTACGAATTGGGTCTTAAAATTTCAAACTGAAACAAGATGTATGAGTCACATATACACGTCCTCATGGTATTGAGACACTCATTATCTGTCATCCTGAATGCTTGATTCTGACAAATTGCAGAGAGAGAAAATATTAAGACTTTCTTTAATCAGATTTAAATTACATAAAAGTAACCCCATGTTACCTGGCTCCTTCCTTCTATTAATGTGGGTTATATTATCCTTCCACATTCTCAGGAGAAATGAACTTTCTATGAAGATTAATGCTACACTCACTTCACTGCACATTAATGTAGAAGACATTATTACTTTGAGCTCCAGGAATTCCCACTGGCAAACAATATTAAATCCATGCATTGTCTCTCCAGCTATCCTGACATGTTGGCTTTAGAACTACTGTAAATTCAGCCATGGCTGATAGTAGAACTCCATGCCAGAATTTTGATTGAAGTACGCAACGATTTTAAAATATATATATATCTTGGAAGAAAGTACATACCGGTACAAAACTACAATTGCTGCTTCCTATGCCACCACAATGGTTTCTACGGGAACGCTAGAGAAGTTGCCAAGTTTTACTTTGAAATAGCAATATTTTTTTAGAATTATAAGACCTTCATAGCTTGACATAATAATTATATTGTTTAATGTAATGTATTCATCTGTAAAGATGTGTCTTTTAGAGCACTAACATTCTTATATTCTTAAAGATTTATCTCTACTTTTTTAAGGGAAATGTCCTTGAAACTGCTCTAAGCAGCATTTATGGGATAAGAAAAACATATTGATTATATATTCCCAGTGTCTTCTAGCCCAAATAAGTAAGGAAGCATGGAGAAATCTCCATGGTCTATGGTATCATTGTTCTTCAGCATTAACTAACTACAGTCCGTGCAGAGACTTAACAGGTCCTCTCCCACTGCAGATTTACTTCAGTACTCATCAGACCTAACTTCCCTTTCAACCCCTGCAAAACTTTGGTTTCGGAAAGGAAACTACGTACAAGTTGTTAAGCTCTGAAAACAGTACAGAAGCTTTCCTTCTCAGATGCATCCCTAACCGATATTGTAATTACGTACACAGATCAACCCCTACAAAACTTTGGTTTCGGAAAGGAAACTATGTACAAGTTGCTAAGCTCTGAAAACAGTACAGCTTTCCTTCTCGGATGCATCCCTAACCGATATTGTAATTACGTACACAGATTGAAATTCCACGTGTAAACTTTTGTGGAGGGGTTAAAAGGACACTAGAGAAAGGAGTGCGTTCCTGAAGACTGCCCAGAAATCTTTAAAATTCTTGGAAAATAGGATCTTATTCAGAAGTCCATCACCCAGCAAAATGCCTGGCATGAAATCTACCTCATTTGAGTTGAAGGTACACTGATGGTATTAAATCCCACAGCTCTGCATATTCCCAGCTTAACACCTGAAGTAGCAAAGCCGGCAATTATGAAACAGGCCAAACAGAATTTTTTCCCTTTTTTGGCCAATCCATACAAGTTAGTATCTCTGTGGCGCAAATCCCAAAACGGGATTCTCAAAAAGCTATCAGATTCCAATCTGGAACAGGTTTTTAATTGCACAGGACTTTTCCTGCAACAATTGCAGTGGCAATACAATATTATTATGTAGTGACTAAGTTCTGAAGAGCCCTCTTTTCCAAGAGTCTACACCAAATAACAGCATAAGCATACAATCAGCCTATTCTGAAGACCTTATCAAGTACAGTACAGTACTTATTGTATACAGGGAGATACCTGAGACACCTCTACTTTGCCAGCCAATTTCAAAAAGCCAAAGCCTAAATATTTTGGAAACCAACTGGACGTCACACAAAGACTTGAAAGTACCACAAAAGACTTGGGCGATAATTTGAAGCTCTTGAAAACACCAGCTTTAAATTACCTTTTCCCTTACAGGGTATTAACTGTTTGGCACTTTAATTGCCTGCCACCAGCATCTGAGTCCCAGGTAACTGTAACATATTATTACCTTCTTTCTTTCTCTTACAATTACTGTTCCTCTTCCTTTATTTCCTGCTTATTTCCTGTGAAACTTAACATGAGCTGTAATATCGTCACTTTTATTTCAATGGCATCAGTATACGGTCATGTTCACACTTACACTGAAATCCTCCCAATTCGGTGATTTCCCACTGAAATCCTCCCAATTCAGCAACTCTCCTGGAGCCCATGAGCGCTCGATCCAACCACCACTGAAGCCAATAGAGGTTTCCCACTTATGTCAAACCTTACGCTGTGTTTATGCAAGATGCTGAGCAGCCCCAGCTCCTGCTGATTTTGATCAATGAAAATGCAGACACTCAGCCATTCAAAGGAGGTGGGTTCAGAGCAGTTCAAATCAGATATCATAAAGAAGTAGATCTCTTCAGTTAAACACACGAACTAAGACAATAGCAAAATCCTTTTCACTCATGTTTTGTGACCATTACTATTCAGATTGGAATCCCAGTTTACGTTCCCAGGGAATCAGAGCTCACCAAGTCCCCAGACTTTCTAGTGTTTCCAAATAACCTGTGTCCCTGACTAACCTGCATATGTTCAAAGCGAGAAGCAGATATGGTAAGAGAAATTGCATTTATGTTTCATTTGTAACTTAGAAAGTTTTAAAATCAGTTTTATGGCATGTAAGTTGGATAGCGGTTCTTCACCCTGATAAACTGTATGTGTATTTTTTGCTCTGTTGTGTTGCCTTAACTTCCTAACATTGTTGTGCAGCTAAGCAAAACGTAAGTATAAACCTCTACAAAATACATTCTTATATTTTGCTACAGTAATGAAGTTATTCAGTGATAAAACACCATTCTTTTGTAGAAGTGTCACACACAAAGAGCAGTTGCAGTTTCATGTTCAGCCATAAATGCAACAAACTATATATACAATAACTGTTTAAAATATTTCTTTAATTTCTTGGGAAAATCACTTAGAGAGGTTTTCAAAAATTGGCAAGTATGCTTAGTCCCTGGAACAGCAAGGCCGCTTACAAAGGGAAGGTTTGCTGTATCTAGCTTACTGTTTGAACAGAACCGGTAACTAAAAAGTTTTCCAGTACTGGAAACTAGACCCTATACCCATTAAATTTACTCATTCCATTGTTTAAAGTTTGCACAGATGTTATAAAGGGAACAACTGCCTTATGCTTTCCTAGTACTCCATTAACTTTTTTCCCCTTATTATTAATATCTTCTCCTTCTGCATGTCGTAAAGACAGACTCCACCTACTCTTTTATCACATTAAACTGATTCTAATACATCAGGACTGAGCCAGGAAGGAAAAGTTAAAGGAAAAAAATCTAGAATCTAGAATCCTGTTTAACCTTACATTTACTATTCGGAGTTAGAAGCAAGACTTGGGGTATTTACCATTTCTGTATAGCTTTAATATGGGTAGCAACAATTTCATGGTAGCAATTTTCTGTTCCCATATTAGATATTTGATTTAAAGTCATAGAGTCAAGGTTTCTTTCCTGAGGATTCCCAAGGGAACAGAGGCAGGCAACATGCAAACACAGGAAAGAGAACGAGGCTGATCAAAGCGATGCGACTGAGCACTGGCACTTACCACACGTATTAGGAGCAACGACATTTTTGTTTGGATTTTATATTATTGGAAATAAATATCATGAGGGTTTTACTTACCACATCCGTCCTCTTCAATAATATGCTTTTATCATGCTACTTATACAGTGAAACTCTTTCGTTACAGAACAGTAGAACCCTGAAGAGCTCTCTGCAGGTAAAACAGTTGCATGCACCATCTTGAGTCAGTCTGCCGAACAGGAAAGCAGCCCTTTGGGAGGAAAACGTCCTATCAGTCACATCCTGACCATAATCATGCCCTTCCTCCTGAAAAGACCGACTTCTTCCAAGTCATGCCAGTTTCAAGCTGCCTGTTTGATGGATGCACTCAACTTGGAATAAAGAAGTCTGATTTGTAAAAGCTGGTTTTGGATCCTAAAGGCCTCTCCCAAGATTTTAGGATTCTAGACTAAATGTCAAATGAGAAGTGTGGCCTATTTTAGTTCAGTTTCGCATTTAAGTCAATACAAAAGTCATACAAAATAGCACTATGGGGCAAGCAGCTCCTTTTTTGTTCTTGCTTCTTACAACTTAGTCTTTTCACCCAAAACACAACAGAAGACTTCACACTATTTCCCTTGAAATAATTTTTTAAAATTCTGTTTGACTTTCGAGAGGATAAACTTGAACTTACACACTTCACGTCATACCTCTGCTCCGTGAAATAACATGGCTTTCATTTATAACTTTCTTCCTTTCTCCACTAACTCAAAAGACTAACTCTGTCAGCATTTTCACAAAGCATTCAGCAGCAAAACATGGCCAGATTCAACGAAGTTTCTGTCTCTCTATATATATCTGTATGTGATCCATATAAGAAAGCACTTACCTAGTGAACATGCAAGGCCTAGATCCCGTACACACATGCTAGGTGTATTAATAGTAATGTCAGTGGAAATGGCACATATAGGCAGTTTTACATTTAGAAGTCTGAGGTCTCTGAAACTGAAATTGCACTTTGATCTTCTGAGAAATCATTTTTCCATGATTAGACCCTAATTCAGAAAGATACTGAATGATGAAGATACTCCTTCACACGTTAAAAACTCGTTTTCCATTAATTGGCTTTTCAAGTTAGTAGACAAGATTGCATTCCTTAAAATGAGGCAATCAAACTATTACTTGTATCTCCACCTGTCAGTATGACACTGATTTGGTTTTCTATAACCATAAAATGTTTACTGGCTATTTGCCTTACCTCAGCAGTAACAAACCAAAACAAATATGAATACATATTTTCAAAATGACAGCAGCATCTTCTAAGTACTTTAAAGCTACGTATTTGATCTTAAATATCATTACTGGCTTTCTTGAGATTCCTATTTGCATCATTTCTCACAATTCATGTCTATTGTGCAAGACTCTTCACAAAGTGCTGGTATAAAAAACATACCACCTCTCCTTCTGTTATTTATAAAGGAAAGCTCAGCCACTGGTAAATCCACTTGGAGATCCAGGTTCTATAGATTCTAAAACAGCACTCTCACACTCTCCCCCTTGTTGATCTTTTTGCATGTTTATCTTGTTTGGACTTTTAAGTGGAAAGAAAAAATCAAATGTGTAAGATCTAGTTTAACTAGTCTGCAATTTACTAACTCCCTTTGGGAGTCACAGGCAGTAACTTGCTCAACACAGCCGTGATGCTTTGGTGACTTCTTTCACCTGATGGAAGAAATCATGAAACTGTCTCACTCTCTTCAAAGCCACGTGGACCTAGGCGCTCATCGGGTCAGGAGGAAAGGACTGGAAATGTTACGTTTCTTTGCTGTATTTTTCATTCTTACCCAACTTTTAAATACTTTTTATGCTGTCCTGATTGTGTTTTATCAGAGAACTGGACTTCTTGTGAAACAAATACTTACGCTGGATAACTTGTTTCAGGGGTAGCGCTGCTGTTTCCTCCAAGCTCTGACGTTTCCCAAAAAGCTAACTGTACCCTATGGCCAAAATATAGCTACTCCCTTGTCTTTCTTGAATAACTTGCACATCAGAAACAATATTTTTTTAAGTAATGGCTTACACGCCTGGACAACTCCCAGTACTCAGCTAACGCTAATTGCATTTGCAGCTGACTAAGAGTGTGCCTCAGGGCAGTTCTTTCAGATCAGCAGACAGTCCTAACCTGTCACTCCAAAGCAACTTGTTTGTGTGACTGTGCTTTAATTACTGATCTTTTCTGTTCAGAAGACCGCAGGACTTTATGATTTGTTAATCTACGGAGCACAGGCAGATCCCAGATACTACATCTTCTACAGCATTTAAGACCAATTTACAGTATTTCAAAAGAAATATTCTGCCAGTTCCTCCTGTGGCTACTAAAAGTGCAAAAGAGGCATCAGCTGGCCCCAGAAGATACATTCTTAACATGTATCTTTTTATGGAAGAGGCTAGCATATGACTCTCCGTAGAAGCTGCCTGGTCTAAGGCTCTACCTGTTACGAGGAGGATTCCTGAGAAGAACAACTTGCGGAACAACAGGCTAAATTAGTCTTAGAGAATTTCTACAAAATGAGAGGCAAAGCCCTTTTTAATAAGCCAAGATTATCCCTATTCTCTGGATAAATAAACCATACCTCTTCACTACACTCAGCATGTGAAGGTTCTCCCTGGATTTTATTCCTGTTTCTATCCGTTTCCTGTTGCACAGCTGAACTTTGTGAGTTTGCCTTAAAACCACCCCAGCGCGGCTATTGATGTAACAGCGTATACCTCTCCTTGAACTAATGGTCTATCACTTCAGGACAAAAGGGAGCCGTCCTTCCATCCTCTTGTTTTGTAGGGAAGGAGCACGCACAGACTTTTAGCAGTCTGATCAAACCGTACCTATTGATTAAATTAAAACAAAACCAAAACTGTCAGGTCTAGATTTTGGTACTGCAGGAAAGTAAATGGCAGCTTATATGCATAGCCTCTTTATGTCTCAAAAATAGCTTTCTCCTTCATAAGCAGTGCCACTGATTGATGCTATTCAGGCAAATGTCTAAGAACATTTTGTTCAGTAATTATTGTGGGCTTGAGCACACAGACTATAGAAGAAAAATCTATTTTAAACTCAAAACCCAGTGCACCCTTCACTGCAGGCACGGCTGTGACTAACAGAGATGTCATGCTTATTATCTTTACCAGATGCAGAAGCTCAAAATGAACTATTGAGCTCATTAGAACACACAAAGCAAGGGATAGCATCCAACAGTCATAGCAACAAATTACTGGGATCCAGGCACACTAGCTAACTACAAATTGAAGTGGGAAAAAAAGAGTGAGCATAAGACCTATAGTAATCACTCACAGCAAACCCAGAAGTCAAACAGCCTGATTCTTGATAGTCTTTGAACTGTCAGGAAGGAATATACCAAAATACTAGCACATTTCAGTGACTAACAGATGAAAAAATTATCGTTATTAAAAATTAGACAAAAATACATGCAATAGGCAAGTACTGCAGCCAGGGACTGATTAAAATTCTTGCTGAGGAACAACTTCATACAGCTAGAAAATGTATTTCTATAAAAACACTTCCATGTCAGTGATGCTATGTATCTCCTCCCCTCAAGCATGCCTGCTGCACTTCTGTGACTTTAGCAGAGTTCTGGCCAAAGAGGATTAAATAGAATTTTTCTACAGTTTCCCTAGAGCCACATAATTTCTTAGAGTGCAATCGCTGGTAAGTAGAAAGAAAGAATTGCTCTTCATTTCCATTTGCACAAAACTGTCCTCTTACCATTTTGCTGTCCGCACCTCAATAGATCTTGTGTTCTGTTATTTAAATTGTAGATCAATGTTCAGTGGAATTACACAACATCTACATTAGAATAACGGAATGAACTGGGCTCAGGATTTGGGCACAGTTTTCTATCAGTTTTGCCTTACTTATAAATCCATTTTTGTTTGTTTCTGCTATTCTTATTTCTCTTTTTGAGTCTCACATAGGATTCTTTGGGGTTTACTGCTATAATGCCCTACTCTCACAATCTTATGGCATTCTGAAGAAGAAACAGACCTATGCTTTGAATGAGGTTGGATTTCTGTCTCTACGTTTCTCTCAAAATCCAAAAGTGATAGGTAGGAGTTACAAGTGGTATAATCCACCAATCTCAGGCTTTTGGCCATATTTGAAAAACAAGCATTTGCTTTACGTAACATAATTTTTATGTATTCTAATAAAAAATAACTTCATTGCGAGGGTGGTCGGTCACTGGAACAGGCTCCCCAGGGAAGTGGTCACAGCACCAAGCCTGTCAGAGTTCAAGGAGCGTCTGGACAATGCTCTTAGCCATATGCTTTAGTTTTAGCTGGTAAGGAGTTGGACTCGATGATCCTTATGGGTCCCTTCCAACTCAAGATATTCTATGATTCTACTGTTTCCTTTTGAGGTCTCTTGATCACAAAGGGGGCATCTACCTTATCGCTGAGATCAAGGGTTTCATTCAAAAGTAACCTAGTGTCAAAACTCACTGGATACAACCCAGCACCTGCCTTGGAAGGTTTGGATAATGCTTGGAAAGGATCAGTGGAGAAAGCTGGAGTTCAAAAGGGCATTTACTGTGGTCTCAAATCCATGCTTAATTGCAATGAGAAAAGGCCAAGCAAAGCAAGGTCATGAATAACCAACATCTTCCACCTTGACACAGCCAAAGACATCATGAGAGGCTGTCAGGAGTGTGACTGTGGTTCAGCGAATCGATGGATAAACTGGAAACTTTATTTCAGCATCTTTATCAGACTATGAGATTCTTACCAGTTGTGGCCGGAACTCAAAAACACCTCAAGAAACTGAACAAAAGTCTGCTTACATTTTACGGGCATTTTCTCTTCAGAAGGGTTCTAAGCAGACTGGAAATTCTATTGGTATTGTTGCTATTCTTGAACAAACATACTATCACAGTAGTTAAAACCTTGATCCCTTTTAGTCAACCAAAAAAACTGCACTCTCACTCTGCACATGCCATATTTTTCACCTCCTCTGTTACACTGCTATAATTCATTGTTACAAATGATGAATGAAAGCAACACCTCTGAATCTAATTAGAAAAACAGAATACAGTCAATCCAATATTTAACAAATAAATATGACTGAGTGGATCACACTGGTATTCCATAAGAGCCTACTTCGTCTCTGGACACATTTTCAGTGTCCATTCATTATCTTTAAAAACATCAACTTCTTTCATCCATAAAGATGAAATAACTGTGCTCATCAAAGTACTAAATTTCACGTAGACTTCTTGCAAAACTTTAAGCTACTAAAGAAATAGAATCTTCAGTAGGGAAAAGTCTTCAGGTTAAGAGGTCTGGCAACAGATATGAAGGGTCATCTTCAATGCACAATCCAGTATGTGTTTTGGCAGAAGTTGTCAAATAATAGAGGCCACATAAAGAAAAAAATGTCATTAAAGAAAAACAGCTGGGTCTAAGTATGAAGAACATGTTTCTTTCATCTGAGATTTCAAACCTTGGAGTTAGCTTCCTGAACACACTAAGATTAAAGAAAGAAAATTTTACAGGTAGATATTCAGAATCTCCAAAAGAAGACAGTAAAGACTAAAAACAATTCTTCATGGAATAATTTTATTTTAAAGTATCCTACAATAATATAAAAGAGGTCAGCAGTGTACTGAGTATGTCTCATTTTTCATGAAAGTGTCTTAACAATAAAGCAGGGAAGCTCTTTATGAATTATCTCCCTTTGAAAAGACTTGAAAGACCAGCCTGCAAATTGTTGACATGAAGATACCAGATGAAAAGAAAAAATATCCAATCCTTTTTTTTTTTTGCACATTGGTATATTTTCATTGGGCTAGGGTATACACGCTCATGAGTCACAATACTAAGATGCCAGGATAAATAATTAGACATTTTTCAGTCATATTTAAGGGATATTACTAACTGTTGATCGCTATGTCACTTAAAGAATAGGGCATAATTTTAAAATTGCTAAGTGAAAGTTATAAAATTAGATATTCATTAAATTATAATCATTTACATTTTGACAGTCCATAATAGTTTTAAGATTGCTATGAAGACCTTTTGCATGCGTTTTTACGCTGTGATGGCTAAACCCCTGTGGAATTATTAGGAATTGACAGCTCTACATAAAGCTGAAATAATGGGGTTTGGCATCTGAGAGTTCCTTAATCCTCTTCCATCAGTACTGCTGCAATAATTGAAAATGTCAGACTAAAATGACTGTGAGCCTCAGACATCTGTCACTTATAATTATACAGAAAAATTGGTATGATTATTACACTGTATGTTCCATCACAGAACTACAATACTGAAAGCATAATTAATTCAGCATGTTCAATTTGTTTCAATATAAAGCAAAAAAAAAAAAAAAAAAATCACCCACTCAGGGCCTTCAAGGAAGCCCTACGCAACTATCAGTAGAAAATTACCCTCTTCTGTAGGACGGGACAAACTGTGGTTTCTAATTCATCAGTGTCTTTGAAGAATGACACTGATACTTGTGCTGGTTTTGGCTGGGGTAGAGTTAATGTTCTTCACAGCAGCTGCTATGGGGCTGTGGTTTGGATTTGTGCTGGAAACAGTGTTGATAACACAGGGATGTTTTCGCTCCTGCTGAGCAGTGCTGACACGGAGTCAAGGCCTTTTCTGCCTCTCACCCCA
>NW_008824053.1:1172893-1215156 GCF_000699105.1 Pygoscelis adeliae
CCCAGCGGGGGGGGAGCGAGCGAGTGGCTGGGTGGGGCTTAGTTGGTAGCTGGGGCTAAACCATGACACTGAAAGATCAGATATATGTTAAGTAACAGAAACAAACAATATCTGTTCAAATACACATGTGCAGACTGACATGCAGCCTCTTCAGAGCACTGTGGTGTGTGTGTGTATATATGTAGTTGCTACGCATAACTGTAGGTAATTGTTGATGTTTGTAATTTTAATCAAGAATTTTTTGCTCGTGGCCTTCCTTAAGATAATCTAGCATTACTAAATATTCTCTAGTAATTTCTTTAAAAAAAATATATTCAAATACATTATAAATGACTGCTTTTCATTGGTATCATTGGATACTTTTAATTACTACTGTTATTGCAAAGGTAATGGCTTGTGAAAATTTTTGGCAGAATGTGAGGTCAGCATTATACAATGCTAAACAGTTAAAACTATTTCTGTTAGCTATGGGTTCTGAGAGTGGGCATTTGATAATATAATGCACAGTAGGTAAGTCAGCGTTTGATTTTTGCTCTCTTCCACTCTCTAAAATTTAAGGTGAGTTGAGTTCCAGTAGTATCAACACTAAAAATAATCATAATAATAAAAAACACGACCACTTTATAGTCTGTGAACTGTAGGAGTAATAAACCTCCTCTCTGAGAAAACATGTCCTTTTAAAGATAATTTCCTCGGTTCCCATGTTTTGGGCTCAGACCTTGTCATACTACATCCCAGGAATTCAATGTAAATATAATAAAAGACAGATGTGTACTTTTGTAACGGTGGCTAATTTGTTATCTAACGAATTTTACTGATTAAACAAAAACAAGGAAACTATAAATTTGATACTTGGTATAAATGATAATTCTCAGATGCTTCGTCTAGTCCACTGTGCTCTGCTTTCATTCAGATGACCCTCAGGTACCTAGATACAAGACCACACCTTGGCTAGATACTAAAATAAGCAACAGACCAATGATCCCAGCAGCTAGGACCCAATGAAATGGTTGAATGAATGCACAGAATCACAGAATGATTGAGGTTGGAAGGGACATCTGGAGGTCACCTGATCCACCCTTCCTGTTCAAGCAGGGCCACCCAGAGCCAGCTGCCCAGGACCATCTCTAGATGTATCTCCAAGGATGGAGACTCCTCAACCTCTCTGGGCAACCTGTTCCAGTGTTCGCACCCAAAGATCCTGGAATCGCACCTGTTGGTGGCAATATTGCAGTTAAACTTTCACTAAAAAAATTAATCAAGGAAGAAGCTTTTAGAAAAGGGCAGTTCAGTGGTCAGAGCAATTCTCAAGACATACAAGAAACTCAGGTTCAAAGGCTATACCTCCAGCCTACAAAATTCTAACATGGAGCATCATTCCAAAAATGCCCTCAGGATTTTTTTTCTTGTATATAAATATATGCATCACTAAGTCAAATATTTGGGGATGATAAAAAGGATTTTTGAGAGGTTTGGGGGTTTTTTAACAGTATTCCAGCAGAAGAAGTAAATTTGAAAAAATTGCTTAATTTGTATAAATTTTCTATTTTTAGATTTTTTAAGTGGATACATTAAAACCTCAGTTTAAAACGTAGGTAACCAGAAACATGAAGGATACCACCTATCCCTCCACAGAATCAAGCCTCTTCGTTTCCTACAGGAGAAAAGGACAGATTTCACATATGAATTGTTAATCATCCTCTTTAAATTATACCTAACTATAAATCTTCATTATAGTTATGTAGGCTGTGTCTGAATTGCAGGAATTAGGGGCACTTAAATTCACGGCAAGACCTGGGTACTTACAAGAGCCTCTTCCCTCCCATATCTTGGTTTCCATCGGAAGGAAATCTTGGTTTACAGGCTGGAAGACATGATACATACTTGGCAAGTTCCACAGTTCAGATAACTGAAGTACCAGGACCGCAGAACACACCTCTGAGAACATCTGATCCACAAGTACGCTTACTTCAAAGCGACAGTAACTCAAAATTCACTTCCTTAAGTAAAAAGGGAAAATACTGGGTGCTTATTTCTGTCAAATAAATTAATTAACTTTGTACTGGAAATCAAGAGACAGTTTTGTATAATGTGAAATAATACCACATATATCTCTGTAGAACTATATTTGAGAGTCCTTGGGCACCTGAGCTCCCAAGCAGTACTGAAGCAGTGCTTAATGACTGTTTTGACTTTGATTCTCCTTTAACTAATTTTACAGAGCTGTAACCACCATTGCCGCTGGAGTCAAACCAAAAAAACCCAGATAAGATGTATGAAACAACCAGACCCAAAGCTTCTAGAGTAACAGGTCATGCTAGTGCTGCCTACCAAATCCTTTGTTGCAAATGCATCTGGTCCATCATCCATCGTGCCACATATTCAGCCTTTCTAAGAACTTGCAATTTTCATCAGGGATGTAGTCCAAGTCCTATTGTTATAGGTGAAAAGATCTTGCAGAACCTTTCAGCTGTTGTTAGGAAGAACATACTATTCTTTGGTTCTGATTTGACTCACAACTCAGGGCCCTTCATACAAACTTTGCTAAGTGATTAATCGGCAACATTTTTTTTTCCAGCTCAAAAAGTACATATTTAATAACGTGATCCCTGAAAAGGCTGACTTTTTCAGAATCTCTGAGAGCAGAGTCTCCAGGGAATTCCTGATGCAAGATATATTCCTCTTCTTCCGGTCAACTGAGGCCACAGCCTCTAGATTCCCCAGTTTGGTGGAGTTAATTTATCAAGAAATGCATGATTGAAAGATATCATGTTATAGACAGGCAGCGGGTGAAGGATTTATCCGACCTAACCTTGACAGTATTTTTGCCAGTACTTTCTAAAATTTTCAGAATGGAAAGGAGAGATACAGACACTGAGGAGGAGAAATGCTGATCATACAGGACAGCTTCTCCCATTTAAGAAATGTGCTATAATCTTCTGATAAATTTTAAATTTAGTGATTATAGAACTTAATGAAAAATAAATAAATATATTAAGCGGTAGCATTTCTCAGCTTTAGAACAGCCTGAGGGAAATTTTTGGCATCAATATGGCTTTTTGCCATTTGTTTTTCAGGGTCATTCCACAAACAGGTGGTTAGCATAACAGCTTAATGAATCTTAGATTCATTTATAGAAATCATTGCAAGTAACTGACTGAATGTGATGTTTTTCTTCTCACGCCATATTACTCACTGTTTCCTAGTCTGCCTAGAAAACGAACAGTTTGTGTAGGTATGAAGTGTCATAATTTTTGTATGTATCTGAGATATATATCCATAGTTAGGTGTTAATTATTACGTTACTATCATTACTTAGATGTTGCTATCATTCTGAGAAAGTCATTTAATACCCACTAATATGCAAAGACTGTGCAACCTGTGGGACAGAACCAACTTGTGATAACTTGGTAGTATATCTACTACGAAAACTTTCTTATATAAACGACAGCGTTTGAGTCCTGTTTCAAAGGCAAACCACTGGAGCACAGAGACACTGACTCGGGTATCTTTGCACAAAACTGCACTGTATCATTTACCTACACTCCAAATAATTGCAGAGTCATGTACTGTTTCAGCAAAGACAACCTGAAGAAAGAATAAGCTATTATCTTTTAGTCATCGATCTTCCATTCTCTCAAAACTCCTCAGAGACACTGTATTCATGTTTTTATTTTAAACTCAAAATTGGGATTGTGTTGGTTAAAATTGTCTTTTCTAAAACTGGGTAGTCTTGTATACTATCTCTGGAAGTTCATTTGCACTGAAACACAAGCACTGTGTTAACTCTTTTAATGTCACCAAACTGATTAGCGTTACCAGTAGAACGTGAAAACATCTATGTTTTGGGGTCACATAGATGTTGTTTTATGTTGAAAAGAGAAAAATCTAATCTTTATATAACATCTGTGTTGGCTTCTATTTCTCTGTGACGGTGACAATACTGAACCTCCACCCTCTTCAGTCTCAGGAGTGAACTTTGCTGTTTTATGACTTCAAACCGCTTCTTTTTAACTTTATCATCTCTTTCTTTTCCTTTCTCACCAGACTGCAAGTCCTTCTTTTCCATGTTCCTCCAGACCATCCCCTTCCTTATTACATCACTTCCCCATTGCAGTTTTCCCAAATTCTACCTTCTCCCTCATCTTCTGTCTCTGAGGCTTTTCTGAGCTTTGGTGCAAACAAAATATTTTCAACCCATGAGTTCAAGGTTATGAAAAACACATCATCAGAGTAAGGGTGATGTAAATAATACTACTATAATACTTCTTCAAAACATCACTGATGGCCTTCTCGTAATGTATTACATTAATACTTCATCAGAAAGTTATTTTCCAAGACAGAAATGGAGCCAGAGAAGATACATATCTAGAGAAGAATACACATCAAAGACAGTACCCAAAAAAAACTATTTTATAAGAAAGGAAATAAACTTACACATTTTTCACTGTTGATTTTTCCAAAGAAACTTTAAGCTTGTTTTTTGCTTGTTTAAATGGTTCATCACTTCTATTCTGTTCCAATGCAAATCTTTATCTCAACCTGCTTGTTATAACAAGCTATAACTAGAGAACATTTTCAAATTAATTAAAGCTATATTGTCTTGAGGCTTAAAAAGCCAGTGCAGCTGTTGATGCTGTATGAGAGGGAACAACAAGAGGGAGGAAGGAGGTTACATTACTATAGGTTACTTAGCTATAAATTATTCTTAGGATTATTTGGTAGTAAAAATGAGAAGTAAAAATAAGAATGTTATTGTGAAATTAGTCCCCTGCCCATCCCCGCAGTATTTCATATAAATAGTAACTGCTTCTCTTAGAGGAAGAAATGATGACTCATGCAGCCATGTCCTGGTAGTAATGAGCTAGCTGAGTTACCAAAAAGAAATTTTATATGCAGCAACGTGAACCAGGCACTCCATTCTAATAAATTCAATTTTAATGAGAAAGAGAATCAGACTATATGTGAAAGATGTTGACTCTACTCAAGATGATACTTACTGCTGTGAGTATTGCCTACGATAAAAAAAAGAAAATGTTCACTGTCATACACAATATTGGAAGGGGAAGTCAGGAAAGCATTAGATTAATCTCTCAGCATCAAGTATATGCTACAGGAGAGAGCTGCCAGTGACTTTAAAATAATTATGGAATACACAGCAGGCGGCATTAATTGAAATCAACAGGTGTTTTTCACTGACTTCAATGAGACCAGAAGGCAACATTCTTAAAACTCATTGTCGGAATTTTGGCCCTGATAACCTAACTAACCTGAGCTAACCAATAGTGAAGTCACGTATTTAATAAGTACCCTAACATTTGTACTTTATTCATTTGAATATGGGGTTGCTGAATCATCAGTACATCCAGACAGAGGAAAACACTGGTAACTTGTCTATTCAGTTGATTTCTGCTACAACTCAAGTTCAACTCAAGCAGAAACTGCCCTGCCCCAGATGATCTTACCATTCCTACCACTTTATCTTAATTTCATACCGAACTTTTCCTCCTACTCAAGACGTCTCAGTCTATCTGACCCGTAGGACTGTCAAGCCATCTCTGCCTATTGATGAAATTTCTGTTCTTTTCAACTGACACCCCTTAGCATTTGTGTTCTTCCCTTCCTTCCAGTTTATGGTGACTACAAGTTGCTGAAGGATTATGTCAATCTAGTTCAGTCTGGTCACATTATGATAGAAAAATTGCTTAACATAGAGCATATAAGTACTTCGGTTAGCTTTTCTAAATGAGGATAATTTTAGTTAGTTCTTTTAATCTTGTTGCCTTATATTGTTTTCATAATCTTTCTTCCTCAGAGCTAAAAGCTTATGTTATTTTTGGTTATTTGGTAAATAAATGTGGTTTTATTTTTTTTGTTTGTTTGTTCTGCAGTACAAATGTGAGGGTTTTGCCCAAACTACCCATATATTCAAATTTCTGTTTGGAATTAGTGCTGTTCTTAAATAATTACGGTTGTAATAGAGCCATTAAAAAATCTTTGTATCTGACAAAAAAAAAAAATCCTTTCATTAGCTGTCTCTCTATTCTTCCTATGCATTTGGGTATGAAGGCTGAGGCACTGGCAGCCTACCAGACTTCTCAATGGATAATTTCCTCTAAATGATGAACTAGAGCTATTCTTACTTCTGTATTTTTATATGCTCCGCTAGCTTCCTTTTTGTTTCCCTTTTGTTTTCTTAAATGAGGAAGTCATTTATTGCATTGTTATGGGATAGTCAGCTGCTTCTCTTTCTCCCTCTCTCTCTTTATATAGGTCCTCTATATATACATACATATCTGTTTACTCATTAAAGTAATTCACCAAACTCATCTTGATATCAAAACTCGGAAACTCCCAATACACCATTCTTTGTTCATGCAATTTGAAGTGAAACATTTGAAGTTAAATCAAGAGTGTTCTAACACTGAGCCTTTAGTGTTGTCAGTCAAAATCAGAAGGGAATAACAATAACAGTCTTTGGGATCTTCCTCGGTAATTCCAGAGCATCTAAGTTAACACTTCCATCTACTAACTTGTGTCCTACCTATGTCCTAAAGCTAGAGCAAAATACTAATAAAGCAGTCTACATCTCATCCTCAGTCACAAGTGAAATGTTACGCCCTAAAATTGTTTAACAAGCTGGTTTGTCTGTTTATCTTCCACACAAGCAACTCCAGCTTTTCTTCTGTATTCCCCCTCATGTTTGCAAGGATTTCCCTATAAACTGTAAAGATACCTTTTGTCCCCCTTTAAATTCTTTGTGAAAACCCTGCCTTTCTGGGAAGTCCACAAAACCCTTGATGGTGATATGCCAGGAAGTAATCTATCTATCTAACCAGCGTTATTTATTGGGTTTCTTTACTCTTCTATTTGTCATACCTATCCACCATCTTATGTCTTAGAGTTAATTCCTAAGCACCTGGGGCAAGGATCATTTATTAACTCTGTTTGTACAACATCAAGCGCAACAGGGTTATGATTTATGCCAGGGCTGACAAATTAAATAAATAGCCTGTCTTTCCCCTGTGAGTCTCAAACATTGGTTTTCAGAACATTTGTAAAACAAGTACTGGAACTGAACAAAGTGACTTGAACGGTGAGCGCAAAAAATAAATACTATGGACAACTCTCTCAAACTTGGGAACGCATGCTTTTCAACTTTGCTGATTCTCCTACATATTTTTGTTTCAAGAAATCTTTCAACATTTTTTTTTCCCCAAACACGAAATCCTGCATAAAGTGAACATGAATTTAGGTGCAGGAATAGAATACTAGGAACTATAGATTTATAGATACAGGTATCGATCAATTATAAGACACACAAGCAATGTTTGTTTATTACTCTCTGGTTCTCTGGCAAGCACTTGACCAAACCTTAAAGATTCCCTTTAATCAGAAATGAAGTAAACACATCTGAAAGGCACATACATGCACACAGATTGGGTTCTTGCGTTCATAAATATCTCCAAAGGAGGTTATCTATCTAAGGGTTCACATGACATATCTGTTTTATAAGGAACTACATGATTGTGTGCATGCAAAGCAGGTATACTTTGGCATTCCAACTCTCTGAATGTATATTATTCCTTCTGACTCTTCAGAATAATATAAAAGAGATTTTTTAGAAATGGTTTTGATGAAACTGATGAAAATCTGTTGCACTCTGTTCACTGATAAGAGTTGAGCAGATTCAGTCAGAAGCATTAGCCTTCTCTTCTGTCACTAGAAGGCTTTGAAATCAACCCACTTAACATTTAAAAGTTTCAGCTTGCTTGATTTGGAAAATATATATATAAGCCCTTGCCACTATTTCATGACAGGTGACAGAGAAAACATGATGTCCTTTCAATCTTTTGCTCCGATCCAGCTTAACTAGTGAAAAGCTCCTACTGAAGAATAAAGAGTGATGGTTTTAAAAAAAAGGGGGACTAAAAGGGGGGAAAAGAGAAAAGAAAAATGAACTGCCGTGGCAACTGAGAGATTAATTCAATCTGGTCCGTCCTAATTATCACACTAGGGCAAATCCTAGATTTTGAGTGACTCAGTACAGAAGATAGGTCAAATTGGACTTGAAAAACTATCATATTACCATTAATCTGTCATAGACCTCACGGTGAATTGGCATATGGTTCCACGTATCCTGTCACTTAGTAACAGAATTCAAAGGCTTCATTTTTGTCATGCTGAAAGACAGCTTTTCAAGGTGAAAGTTTTTTTCAACTCAGTGACCAATGTAAGCTTTTTATTCATGCAAGTAGACCTGCTGGTCTAAGTGTTCATAAAAGGGGAAAAAAACAAGCCATCAATGACATACTTAAAAACATACGTAATTTGACAAATATACTTGATATTTACTACAATACTTCAGTGAACAGAACATGCTCATTTCAGAAAAGCAGTACAGTGACACTGATAGCTAAGACCTTGTCTCTGGAGAGGCTAGGGTCACAGCTCTCATGTATGCTAAGAGAAAGCTTTTCAAAGATTCAAAGTTTCCCAAAAGGTTTATCTTCAGTAAATATGGAAACAGACTGCATACTCCTAAAATTCAAGCCCGCACACTGTATCGGCAAAAAATCAACTGTGGTTGCAAAGCGACGCAAAAGAAAGGATTTTCAGCACCATATATGTGACAAGTTGTTATTATATCAGTACAGATGCAGTTAGTCTGACCTGCAATCACATTTAAATTGTATGTGCAAATTCTGACCTGTCAAACTACAGAAAGAATGAAGAAATAAGCAATCTGTTCCTATAAACTGTTGAATTTTCTGAAAATCTGACCCCAGGGAGATAGATTTCCTTGGTTAGTCTTTACAAAACTGAAACCATGTCCAGCCATATTATTTTTCATCATTCGATCAAATTTTAAAAAATACAGTTTTCCCCTCTCAGACTGACCGTACCTGTGAACTGGTGCTATTGAAACTGAAGAGCATACGATTAACAAAGGACAAAGCAAATGTAGAACGCTGAGACTGTAATATTACATTTCCTCAAGAAGATGGAATTGTAAAAGATGGGCAATGGCAGAAAGAGCAATAAAGAGATTCCCTTAGAAACAGATTTCCTTTCCCAATTGGATAGAAATCCAGTTGATAAAACAAATCAGGTAGAAATATATTATTACAATCTACACTTTAATATTCTAGTTAAAATTTGATTTAAGGGCATTTTCAGACTGAACAAGTTTTCTGCACAGGTAGACACACCAATGGAAAAAAAGAGAATGAATTCCAGCATGCATGAAAAACATGCTTTAAAACTATGTGTCAGCAGAAAAGCATTGTTACGTGAAAGAAGGAAAAGCAGAAAGAAAGGATTTTTCATATCAAAGGCAGTGTTTGACAAGAGAAGGGGCATCAGCTTCCTGAATGAAAGAAATCTTCTCAATGCAGTCTGACACGAACCCCTTGGAAGAGAAGAAGAACCAAGTCAAAAGTACTGACATGACAATGGCTGACGTTCTTTAATCTTTGTTACCCGTGTTCCATACAACTTAGAGGCACAGCTTTGCACAAAAGAAAAATTCTGGGGATTTAAGAATAATTCTGTCCTACTCCGCTCTTTTCTAAAATGGCAGGCCTTATTTTTCTGTTTTTACTTCTGGAATAGCAACTGATGATTTATCTTGACAGATACAAAAGATTGCTGAGGGGGAGGGTCCTGCTGGCCTATGACAAATGAAAATGATTACACAGAGATCTAGACTGCAAGATGTCACAGCAGTTGGAATACACACTGGCAGAGAGGAGGCCCACTGGCTGCGGAACACCAGATATACCATGCAATATTATATGGCTTGATCGCGAGTACCATAATACAAGCATATGTTGTGCTTCTCAGGCAAATTATCCATAATCATACCTCACAGATATCCAGGTATATAATTTATTCTCATATGCTTGTCATTCAACTGAAGCAGTTGCTCTCCTGTCTAGACATGTGAATCAGTGTCATTGTCTGTAGCCAAATTACCACCCCCTTTACTGTGGGATCACAACTATTACATGACGAAGTAGCAATGGCATTTTGCAATGACTTTGTGTTGATATCTCACTCGCTGCTCATCTCTGTGCAGTCAGATGGCTTAAGTCATTTTGTAATCATAGGCTATCCAACCACTTTCAAATGTTATCACAGTCACAAGAAATTATGTGCTATTATAGGCAATGGATATCAATACAGCACAGCTGGGATAGCTAACGGACCAGGCTTTTTCTAAAGTTAAGGTCTTTGGAATTTTCTAGTGCTGTCATCAACCAGTAATTTAGAGAATATTAATTAATTAATGCTTAGTTAATTTGCACAAATTAATGCTAGAAACCACATATAGTAT
Organism: Pygoscelis adeliae; assembly: GCF_000699105.1. Lineage (NCBI taxonomy): Eukaryota > Metazoa > Chordata > Aves > Sphenisciformes > Spheniscidae > Pygoscelis > Pygoscelis adeliae. Next base: position 1,183,233 of record NW_008824053.1, read on the forward strand.
CAAAGCATGTCCAGCTATTAGACCAAACCAGGTTGCTCAGGGTTTTATCCTGTCTGGTCTTGAAAACCTCCAGGGATGAAGACTGTACAATTTCTCTGGGCAAACTGCTCCATTGCGTGACTGTCCTCATGATGAAGAAGATTTCCCTAAATCCACTCTAAACCTTTGTTGCTTCAACTTATCCCCGTTGTCTCTTGTCATCCCACCCACCATACACCCCGGTGAAAAGCCTGGCTCCACCACCTTGATCACTTCATCATATGTGTTGGAATGTGGCTATTATGTTCCCCTGAAGCTTTCTCTTCTCCAGGCTGAACAGGCTCCTGTTCCCTCAGCCTCTCCTCACAAGCCCGTGCTGCAGCTTCCAACAATCTTGCTGGTCCTCTGCTGAACTCACGCCTGTTGACCGATGTCCTTCTGTATTGGGAGGCCCAAAACTGGATGTCATATTCTAGATTCGGACTAATAATAAGTGCTGAGTAGAGGGGGATAATCACTTCCCTAGGTGTCCTGGCTACAGTCCTGTCAACACAGCCCAGGATGGTATTGGCCTTCTCTGCTACTAGGTCATACCGCCGGTTCACGTTCAGCCTCCTGTCTCTCAAGACCACCAAGTCTCATACCGTAAAAATTTTCAGCAGAAAAAAAAAAAAAAAGAAGTTATATGTTAATTTTACTCTGCAGTTATATTCTACCTAACATGTTTTAGTGATTGGTCCATTAACTTGGCATTGGAGAGACCTGACCGATGTTCACTGAAACCTGTCAAGTCTTGTTGCTTTCAACAGGCTTTGAATGCGGTCCTAACTACTGATTATCATGAAGAAACCCCAAATCTGTCTGTGTTCTGTGTTTTCTTCACTCTTCTGGGGTACAGATAAGCCTCTCCAGAGTGCATGCACATATATGTGTACCTTTAAGAGCTCTAGTTCTACAACGGCCACCTACCAGGGACAGGAAAATAAAACTGCAAGATCTGCTTGGTGGACGGCACTGAAATTTCCATTTTACTCCAAAGAGAATTTTGAGCAGAGAGCAAATGAAGAACAAGGACTGCTAAAAGCAATGAAGATTGGAAGTGCTATGAATCGCCCAGGTTGCAGTTCTTACTCAAGCAAATGCTCCCCACTGAAGAAGTCATGCACGATTAAGCTCCAGATACATTTTATAAACACTAAAAGATTCCATTAATAGTTTATATTTAACGGAGGACTAAGCATGAAACCTAAATTATCGGAGTGACTCTCTAAAAGCAGAAGAGAAGCACTGCAAGATAGAGAAATACAACACCCACAAAATTTGCACTACAGTTTACTGAAATACACAGGTATTTATCTTTTTAATCAAGCCTGTATCCCAGCAATGAAGGCTATGTATGAACACATACTAAGATGCAGTAATAGAATAAGGATCAGTTAAGGAAAAGAGATATCCAGTGAACAGCAACAGAAGTGGAAATGGGTCAATGTATTCAAATCAAAGATTGATGTGTCATTATCATATGGCCTTCTAGTGCTTGTTTTCTTAGTGAGTTTAATACTGCACGTGACACAGCTATACCCCATCATACATCACAGATACTGTAGGTTATACCCCTAAGCTTGGTTCCCTTCCATAATTATTAAATCACTTAGTTGCTTTTGTTCTTTAGTTTTACGTCATGCAGACTGAACCGTGCAAAATGACACCCTTGCAGTGAATCAGTAATAAGCACTGCTTTGTTTCTTTGTCCAAACACAAGAAAGGATACCTGTCTGAAGAACTGCATTTGCATTTAAATACTTCTACCTTATAAAAAGCACCTTCTAGAAGTATTAATCAGGCAACAGTATTAAAATACTGTTGAGAATGTGCTTAGTTTAATAACAGCATGTCATAAGAACTCATTTAATGCAAAACCAGTACAATTACAGAATTACGATTGTTTTATATTACTGAACACCATTCATACATAAACAACAGGTTTACATCTCATCTTTCTAAAATTTCTCTTACACGAGAGTGTCGCAGAAGTCTTCTGTGGAGAATTAGGTAGTTATGCATTGCTTTTATAAATGGCATATGCTGCTCAGGTTATCAGTTTGACATCAGTTCATCTGACTGCCAGGAGTTAAATCAAGCAAGGCTGCTAAGGTAAAAATCAATAGCAAAGAGCACAATGAAAGAAATAAGATATTTACAGTAGACAGCTTCAAAGTGGTTAAAATAACATTGGCCTGAGCTATTTACCAGGTGGGAGCTAGTGGTCTGGCACCACCCAGGCTGCTGGCTAGGTTTAGTCTTTTCTGGCTGATAGCCTATAGCGGAAGGAAATCCCAAACCTCAAAATGTTGGCCAAGGAAAGTAGGAAAAGCTGAATAACTGTCAGGAGCTTACAGCTTAAAACCACGTGAAAGAAACAGCTGGACAGTTAGGGAGGTACCAAATGTATAAGACAGAGGTAAAAAGATTACACTTCAGTAACAGAAAGAGTGGATTTAATATGCAATTCTCTGTTTCACCATTTTTGTACAGGATTTATTCCATTCAGCAATTAGGTTTTTTGTCTGTTGTGATGAAAATGCTGGGATTGAGCCATTTTATTCAGGTACTGGGGAAATACCAGTAAGTGCCTAAAGTAAAAGAGCTTACTCATTCCAAATACAATTGCAAATGTTGAATTGAAATATTCCTTGCCAGGAAACACTGCAGGTACAAAATCCAGTATGTATAGAATAAGACCAGCATAGCTCATGAGGTACCATGCAGAATGAGACGGTACTTCAAACTTGCCAGGCTACTATGTACCCGGGAGGGCCTTTCAATGCACAGAGGCCCTGTTTGCCCAATCCCACTATTCTGCAGCAATATTATTTACTCTGGCTATTTCTTAAATATTTTGTACATATTAATTTCTTCATTTATTTTATTAAAATAGCACCACAAAGCTTGTCAGGAATTTACTGTGGCGATAAAACCTGGCCGAAGGCTCTAACGTTCCTGTTTTGTACAAAGGAAGACGGGTGTCTGGCATTCTACAGAAAGACAAAGGGTGAGGTCAAAGAGGTGAAGTTAGACTGAATGAGGAAACTGGCCAGAAGTGACTAGCTTTCAGAACAAAATATGGCTTTTACTTATAAAGTGTAAACAGCAGCTCACAAACATGGACGTTTTATCCTTAGAGTGGGAAAAGTTTTGATGTTAAAGCTGTCATTGATCTTAAGCCTTCAGAACTGTAGCTGAAAACCTCTGGCCAATTGACCGACACAGGCACTATATTTAAGGGGAAACAAATACTCTCCAATAAAGCAACCTACAAGAAGGACCATCAAGTGATATAATCAAGTCGTATAATAAAAGCGTTCAATTAAGAATTTTACAGTCAATATTGTATAGAATATATCCTGTTGGACCTAAATAACAAGCTGAATTATATTCTTTGCAAAGAGGTGATTAAGAAAAAATTCCAATCACTGAAATATAATGTTATGCGTTTCTAGCCAAGCTATCAGTTTTGCATGTACTGATATAACAGGGACTGATCCAGCATTACAAGATGCTTTCCATTTCAACTCAGATCAGATTCCAAGTGAACAGTGCATGATCCAAGTGCAAAATAGTAGACAACATTTTTATTTTTCTCCTTATCTGACTGATTAGGGATGGTTGTCCCCTGAAAACCCTTCCCTGGTATTAACAGATCTCTCCAAGGACTTCTCCTTCAACTTCATCATTTGAACTATCTTCCCATCTGACGGGGAGTACTCTGCTGGAACTGAATGACAGAAGCCTGGTTTCAACATTTCAGTCAGGGCTGCTTCCCTTTGAATTTGTCTCTTGAAGAGCTAAAGATCATCTTACACTTTTATTTTAAACAATTAATATCTGAGCACTGTAGATTCTTCCCACATCAGCTGATGAAGGATCTAAATCACATGTAAGTGGAACTGGTCAAAAAATTAAATGAAAATGTTGTGAAAACATACACTTTTTTTTCAACTCATGACACTTTAATGGAATACAGAACTAATTAAGAATTTCTTGGAATCTGTCAACTGCATGCTCACTAGTGATAGTTTCTATATTATAAGAAATCTGTATTTTATTACACTGTTGTTTTGCAAAGCTGTTTGAAGTCACTATGTATGTTTCACAGTATATTATTTTCTTTTATTTCAAGTTTCAATTGTCTCCCATTCATACGTTGTCTCGTGATCTAATAGCATCTTCAATATTTCTAGAAGATAAAAAACTATAGCAAGATAATTTACTGTTGTAAATGCAAAGGGATTCTATGAAGTTCATAGAATTACACTGATTTACCCCAGCTAAAAACATCTTTCCATCATTAGACACCGTTTCTTCTTCTGCTCTTTTGGTCACTTTATTCATCTGGGGTGAGGGATTAACTATTGATGCTCATCTCCATTTCTACCCTATTTTAGACTGGATTTTTTTCTTCTTTTTTCCCCTCAGACTTTTTTTCCACGCTTATTTTTAAGAGAAACCTTAATTCAATTCCATTGTATTAGGCAACATATGAAAATAGCAAAATAAGATCTCCCATTCCCAATATGAAGTCTTTGCTTGTGATCAGATCTGGCCAAGACTGTCATAACAGTATATATAAAGTCAACTGAAGTCTCAATCAACTAGTGTATACATTAAATAAAAATTAAAATTAAAAAATCAAATGCAACTAGATCCTACTGTCTACATGTTATTGATCTCAGTAGAAAAGTCAAGGACTGTTGGGGCAAGTAGCCTGAATCGCCTCTCATTTCTAGAAGCCTGTTTTGCCTAGTAACTAGCTAGACTTGAAGTCATTAGTTTCCAGAGTGAACCATTCAGGCACTTTAAAATGCAGACATTCTTTGTAAACTACAATCCTGCCTTTCAATTGTCTAAAGTCATCTTATGTTCCTGATTTTCCTCCTAGCTCTACTGCTACGCATCACCTTTTCACTGTCGGAATTCTCATCCTCCTTTAATGTGAGAAGGCTGACCCACCCTCTTTCTTTCTTTCTCTCTCTCAAAGCAAACAGAGCTTGTGCTTCTTTCAAACACAGTATAGTTTAAAGAAACTCTTTGAGATGGGTTTTGAAGACAGCTCTGTAATGTTCGTGCTGTTAACAACTCTACACACAATGCTATTTGGGAACCTACTACCAAACTTTTCATGATAAAGATTTAATGTTTTCTCTTCCAAGGTATAGTACAGGTTCAGAATTTTAACAGACATTTCAGTATCTTCCTACACTTCCATGCTCCCTCCATTTTATTTTTCCTAGTATCACCCAGTACCCTCTCCATTTTCTTAGAACAGAAACATCATATTCCAGTTCTTTATTTTTTTTATGCAGCTGCAGTAAAATTTCTTACACAGGAGAAGCGTTCGCTATAAAATATGCAGATTCCATTAAGAAAGCTAAGAAAGGTGGGCTATATCTTCCCATCACCCAAAGAGTAGAAAACGCAGAATTAAATTAATACAAAATTCAAAAGACAAAATTGGGCAAAATTAGAGTGCTGCCACGTTCCAGTTTAAGAGAAAACAACATTCAAAAGACGGGTGTGAATGGCCTCGAGGAGGGTGTGGTCTGTGGGAATATGAGGAACAAGTGAATGAAATACTTGAAAATTCTACAGAAGAAGGACCGCCAAGTTATTCCAAAGATGCTCAGTGCAAAGTCTTTTAAGCAGACTAATTTACAGTTTCAAAAATAGCTTCTTCAAATGAAATCAACATTATGGATTCTACACTTTGGAATCACAATACCACACCTGCTTCTCATACATCTCACCAGAGAAAGCATTGTACGTTCGGTAAAAAGACGCATGGGACCACGTATGACCTGACGGTGACAGCAGAGCACCATTTTGTATTGTTTCTGTCGTAACAGACAGGTGTCATTCAGGTTGCAAAGTTCCATTGTGATGTTGAACACATGGAATATAAACAAGCATAACGTTCTAAAGCTTTCTTCTTCTTAAAAAAGAAAAAAAAAACAACAACCCCCCCACCACCAACTGTACTTCCTCTCTCCCATCAAACTGTTTATCATGTATTGAATATCTATTTCACATATATGTACAAATATTTTACGGCATCTTCCATGCCATGCAAGAATCATCTGAAGCCTATTATGAAGATCCCAAATGTCCTTTTGATAATTGACCAGACAGGGGGTGTTGTATAGTTGAGGGGGGGGAAAGGGGTTTGAGTACAAGCTTTACCATCTCTTTCATGATTAAGCTTGAAGATTAGATACAACAGTTAGTACTTAAAGCTCTACATACTATAGCACTAACTTAGTAATACAGTAGGGATTAAGAAAAGGTTCACAGACCATTTCATTGCAATGAAATGCTCTGTAACCTACAATAGCATGTGCTTACCGAGGAGCCAATCTCAGTTTGGAGAGGAGACAAAAAATTGACTCCAGGATAAATTACCAGATACTAGATTGTTAGTCTCTGGGAGGTCTCATGCCTGTCCAGTATATTTGTAATGTGAAAGTGTTTCCTAATGATAAATTCCTGTTCCTTACATGTGTGAAACAGAGACAGTGCAAAACTGAGTATAGCTAATCTTTCCCACTGAGCTGTGTAAATAATTACATTGCCCTTGTGCTACCAGTGAAGCTAATGGAGCAGAAAAGAGGCTGATTCCTTGCTTCCAAAATGGAGTATATCATCTGGGCAATGAAGGTTGACTCATCTGATATTCCTGTTACCTTTTGAAATACCCAGTGGCTAATATGAAAAGGGCAAAGAATGGGTTTGTGTAGGACAAAAATGAAATTACTTCCCTTGACTTACTAGACAGTGGTTCACAATAAGCTGCACATCTCCCACCTCTAATTCATGCACAGGACTCGGTATATCATTCCTTTGCTATTCCTCTGCCTTTCAGAAGTAGGAAAGAAGTTGGGTAAATAACGACATAAAGATGATAAAATGCCTGTCCTCCTAGTTTGATCTGATGCCTGTCTGGCAGTAGTTCTGTGTTTCTGCCAGACTACGCTGACTGAATGCTCACTGTGTCCTGTCCACGTCTCACCCCTTTCCTGTGAAAGTACAAACACGTCTTTTACTGAGCTTTCACGATGGGAAGGTTCAGTGTACTTTCCCCATCTATCTGACAAACCATTTCACAGTTGCCTCTCGTGAACTGGTACTTTTTCTCTGAAGCTGATTGTGAATTTGCACAAACTATGAACAGTTCAGATAAAGGCATGTATTCTGCTTGCTACCTGAACACTGTAATTATTATCCCCATGCAAAATTTTCCATTACTATGTGCTGCACTCAATAGGTTCACTGCATCTTGGAAAGTAAAAATAAAATTACCATTGTGTCTGGCGCCCATGAAATTATTCAGTGCTGTTTTACTGAATTCCAGACTGTGGCAGTTAAAATGAGAGATAAATTGATAAAAGAACAGTTCACTGTTTTTCACTTTCTGCCATTTTCCCCCATCAAAATCCTGAGCACCACATCACATCACTTTCTGACATCTCATTTGAAGGCCCGTCCTGCAGTAATTTTATCCATACCATACCTGGTAGCGCAAACACAGGAATTTATTTGTGTATCCCCAACAGCAATACAAAGCACTACTCTTCGGAATTGACGGGGCTAAACTTTGTTTAGAAAATGTGGCCTGGATACTGTCAGACATACATTTAGAAAAAAGGAACGGGAAGGCAAGTTGAAGTCAGTAACATCTGATTTATACTGGTATAGTGCAGAGTAAAATTTGATATGATAACTTATCATGAATCCAATTTGTAGTATGAACAACTCTGAGCTGCAAACAGCCAAAGGAGCAAGGAAAATCCTTCATCTTCTTCAGGGACACTAGAACCTCCTGCTGTGCATGGTTTTGGGGAAGTAGGGGTAAGACTGGTAAAGAAATACGATGAAAATAACAGGTGGAGAAACAGCCCAGCAACAACAGCAGACAGTCTGAGAGCCTCTAGGATTATGCTTCAGTTCTCTCTCCCCATGTTCTGTAACTGGCTGTTCTGAGCTTCTTTTCTCCGTCCCTTTCTCCACAGTGTATTCACTTCATTGCCACCCTACCGCTTGATTCCATTCTTCTCCTTTTACTCTGCCATTAATGCATTTGATTCATCCCAGCAGTCACTTTACTCGACAACAACGCTCCTCACCCACATTACGTCTGTCACACCGGTGCGGATTGCGAGCCGAGGCAAACACTGCACACTTCTGTATTTGTCCACTGCACGGTGCGGCAGTGCCTTCTCTCTGTTGGTCATTAGGCACTACCATAATCTACCTGACTAATAAGAATTGTAACACACTGGGCAACGACACACAGCAGAATGTCTCCTGGGCACTGTTTTAATATAAGAACCGTGACAATTAACTTTTTCACCAGTGGTATGTAAAAACTGAGTAAGCGGTGGTAGGAGGCTGCTGAGGGGTTAATCGCATGCCTTGTGGATGCTGGAAGCTCTCAACCTCCTTGGTACTCACTATTAAGTCTAAAGAGTATGGGCGACCATTTACCATTCCGGCTAAGTTCTGTCAGCATTCATTTACAAGCAAAGAGAAGTAACGCTGACTGCAGATACAAACAGAGCCACGGCCCATTTCCTTTCAAATAAAAACTGTAAATTATTTCTACCGGGAATGATTTAGAAAGAGAACTTCAGCTGATGGTGTTTGTGTCAAATACCAGAAATGTACAGATCTACTTCTAGTAGGCAATTGCCTTTTTTTTCTATGATGGACTTTGTTCATCTAGAATAATAAAAGAGTGGGATTTTAAACTCTTGCCTGAACATGCCTGTCCATTACATTTTTGTCAAAAGCTGACATACAATCACTTATTCATCCACTGATAACGTCAGATGCTTTCAATCCGTGTACAGAAACTATCGTGTTTTATACTTACAGAAAAAAACAAGTACCAAATCCTTAACTTTATTTGTAGCTCTAAAGAGTCCAGTTCTACACACTACTTTCACCTACTGTCAATTCTGGTGTTTTTAAAGGTGTGAAGGACAGAATTAGACTTACTGCGGGAATTTCAGATTACTGATGCCATAAAATGTCTCCAGACCTTCGCAGAAGTAGATAACAAGGACAGCTTTAATGAAGACACTGGGCCATATTCTCAAGTAATTTCAAGTGAAATTCAAGTCAGAGACTTGCAAAGCACAAAATACAAAAAATAACAGTAAATTGAACAATTCACTGTTTTGATTTGAACAGAATGCTGATCAATTCTAAATAAGAAACACTCTGAAAACCATGAAAAGGATGAACTTATATTCCTTTTGATATTATTTATCAGGTTTGACTCTTCCAGACAATTCTTAAAGGTAGTATCCACAGAGATTAGAAACTATTTTCCATGGACTCTTATTAAATTAAATTATTTACTTTTATATGCACCTAATAGAGGTTAACCATTCTGTTAAAATTACTTCTCAGAATAAGACTTTCTTTTCCCTTGTGCAACATGTGACCCACTAAGATTTATGGTACGTTTTTAAAGATACTGTCTTCATATTGCCTCTCTCATAGTTCAGGCAGTCCGAAGTGTCTTCAGACTTCATCTCATACTAATTAATCTTATGAAGATGTCAGGAAACAACTCTGGAGCATTTTACATACATGGGACTACGCTTACAGTAAAAAAGTTTTTCTCTTTTAAGGTGATGAAACATGGAAAATACCCACGAAGCTTCAAGTATTTTTCCAATTGGGATCTATGTTTTGTGCTGGCGCTGATGCTTCTCAACTGTTCTGTATATTAAAATACCATTTTAATTTTTCAGATCTTATATTCAACTTCTAACTTTCAAGCATTACTCAAAGTAAGAATAAAAATCTCTCATGTGAGGATTACCAGTACGGTAATAAATAGCCAATACAGCCCAAAAGGCCAAAATAATCAATGCCCAAAAGTTACATTTAGCTTTCTTACATGTATTGTAATCCAAGGATTGGACATACACCCACACACAGCCTACACTCCCCCCCCTTTACATAAATGAGTTTTTATTTTATATCTGCCTTTTCTTCAATTGCTCCGTAACTTACAAAAGTATGTTGTTTGGGTGGCTTATTAAAGTACCAAGTTTAAGCGCCAAAACTATTCCCATGTACACTAGAAACACATCCAAAGGTCCTGAGGTCTTTACCCTGTTCTTCATGCTATTAGCTCTCAACACGTTTTTCCAACGCATTCTCTGATCCTCCAACACTTGCTCTGTCATCCAAGTACAGCACATACTCACCTGAACCTACTGTCGTCTTTTTTTCGACAGTGGTTTTCTGTGTGCTTTTTTCCTCTCAGTCTTGCCTTTGTCTCCTATCTAACTAGTATCTGTTTTGTACTGCACTATCCTTCAGTGAAGCAGACAGAAAGAAATAACTGATTCCTGGGTATGGAATCTACGGGTACATCTCTACTGTCACATTAGCTCACACATAAACCCAAATTCTGCAGTTGCCCATACTGCCTTGTGGTTTACTCACCCTCACTAGGGCCTGGCAGTGAAACTCGGACATATACAGGGACCATCCTCAACTCCAGTTCTGTCTCTACCGAGTATGGATGGCATAAATTTGAGCACCATAGCACGGCAAATTTGAATCCATATGAGATACAGCTAACAAAGATCCTACAGACAGCATCTGAACTTTGTATTGCATTATATGCTTTGGGAATAGCCCACACCAAATTGTGAAACTTCAGTTAAACAGCTTGAAACTGCTGGATCTATTCTATTCTTCCTGAATTTAAAAGGGAAAGGGAGTTTTTCCCAGTTATGAGAGTGCTGCACACATGCCAAAGCTTTCAGTTTATATTGGAGGCTGTGGCGTGCATTTATCTACTCCTAATGAAATGCACCATTTAACACCTATACTAAGTTGCTGGAGAAGGAATAAATAAATGAGAATCCAAAATAATGTCAACAGCCAGAGGAGAGGAAATAACAATAATAATAATTAAAAAAAAAAATCACATAGGAAAGTTTCAAACAGCCATGGTAGTTATAAGTTATTGTGTGTATAATCCACGGGAAGTGCATCAAAAGATTCACAATCCTTTGTATTCCTGACTAAGCTTAAACAATGCTAATGGCTTTAAAAGTGTTATGGTATTGAACGAACGGTCAGATAATATCGCTTTTTCCAGCAATGAAATAAAACAACTGGAGATGTAATGACTCTCAGGAAACATAATTTTCTATAATTGTCCAGTGTATTAGAGCAGGAAAGTTTGAATTTTAAGAATGTTCCAAGTGATTTAGGAATCCAAGTCACTTCTTTCAAAGTGACTTTGACATGGAAAAGCTTGTCTTTAACTGAAAGTCAGGGGGAGTTAAGCTTTTAAGTGATTTTTGAATATTTTAGCTATAGTGATTTATGGCTAGATCTTCAAATGGCATAAAGAAGCATAGCTCCACAGACTTCGTAAAGTTATGTGGTTTTATAGTGGCTGAGATGCTGACCTCATAACACCAAACGTAAAGTTCTTGACGTACAACCAAAACACAAAAGGTTTTGGATCAGTAGCTACGTATGTTTATAACCAAAGGTCTGATAAACATTGATAACTAATCTCAAAGTTTACTATATATAAACTCAGAGAAATTTCACTTGAAAATACTGTAAAACCTTTAATGACCAACAGGCCACTCCTGAGTGATCCACGGACTATTTCCAAAGGAACTAGAATACTTTATAGTTTCAGGTGTAAACCAGAAGAAATAAATATTTTCCCATGGCTTTGCCATGGCACAAGATGAGATTATAACGATGCATCTGACTTTTTCCTAACGTCTGTAAGCTACACTAATCAAAAAATCAAAAGCACACTATGCGTGATATGTCTGCCTGTAGGAAGCAATACGACCATGAATCCTAGCAGAGTGAAACAACATGCTGTAAACAGCAGTTTTTTCTTTTTCTTTTTTTTTTTTTTTTTTTTGCAGGAAGATTTTACACTGCATTCTTGAAAAAATACATGTACGAACGCATCCTTGTCACTACAGTCTTTCAGTCTACAATCAATTGCAACCCACTCTTTGGTGCAGTTGCATCGGGGTCTCACAAACCTCAAGTGTAATTGATCAGTTTCCTTATGAGCACGACACAGCTGGACCTAAGAAATTATTTAGGTTCAGGCATTTATTGACTTTTGAGTATGCATAAGTCAAATCCTGGAAGAGTTTGAGTACCTGCAAGCACTATTTCAACTTCATCAGTCCTGTTAGCCTCATAATTGCTTCTTCCAATCTTACTGTGGGGGCTTTTTGCATTACTGGATACACCTCACAGCAGGTGCTTCCCAGCAAAAATAAGTATTCATCATTGTTTATTTGATATAAAACAATTGTTTGACTAGGATGAATTTCTGCTCTTAAAAGGTAGTCTTAAGGAACAGAACATTTTTCAGACTTTTAACTGAATAATACAGTGTCTCTTTTTCCACTTTGATAATACTTCAGAGAAACCCTGAAGTGAGAATTTTTCATACCAGAGTTGTTGAAGCAAGTGTGAGGAAGCGCTAGAACTTTCATTAAGTTATAACACTGACATCTCACAGGAGCTGAGAAGTGGGGGGGGGAAAAACCCACAATGCCAGTTCCACAAAGCAAAGAAATTCAGAAAGCAGAGAAACAATAACTTCCGAAATTCAGAATGACTCCTACCCCATCATCAAAACTACCTTGATATGCTTTATTGTTTAACGGAATAAGGGAACCCTGGAAACCACTAGCAATACAATATCACTACCACAAATTACTTCCGTATATATCTTACGGGTTCAAGATCACAACTGTTAGGTCTATCCTTCAATTCCCATAGTAGAATGCCATCATTTAAACCCTGAAATTCAGTATTGTTCAAATTCTAAATGTCCCATATTTAATATATGCATGGGAAAATAGCGAGTACCTAGCAGGTACAAATTAGCATAATATGAATTGGTATTAATAAACTGCACCTACGATTTTATTCAAAAGCACATTTAAATGAATTAAATGTACACCGTTTGTTTTAAAGTTGCTATTTACATACAAAAAGATCAAATTGTAATAGCTCTTTCATTTATTTAAAAAGCAAACAAACTATATACCATGCTTTTATTCTGGGAATTCTAACTTACACTAACAAAGGAAAAGGACTTATTGACTCTGGCCACGGGAATTATTTTACAGGCAGTTATCATTTGGGGTTAGGAATACTGAGAAATAATTGGGTAAAATTGATTGTTCTGGAGCAAATCACGTCTACCGCTTTGCTCGTTTCAGGAAAGGGTGAAAGTTTTTAAAGAGCAGCCTTACTTACAGTCAAAGGGATATTCACTTGAAACAACGGTTGGAATTAATCTCCTATCACTTTAGCATGCAGAAGTCAAGCATTCAATTTCAGCTAGCTTTTTCTAGGATGCTTCTATAGTAAGCAGAGAGACTGCCAGTCACCTTCATGTTGCAACGGAGCTGCTTCTGTGACTGGAAGACCTAAACGCATAACCTTCTCCATCGACCGCAGAGGACGCCTAAGCGAGCAGCTCAGGTCTAACACCTAACCTTTAGATAACTAAACTGAGACAAATCTCAGCCAAAGAGACAGACGAGGAATTGGTCGTCTCCTGCCAGCCACAGGCACCACTCGTGCCAGCCACTGACGGGCAATGGCTGGGAACCTAACACATACATAAACCGTTTATGGTTTTATTATATGTTGCAGTTGTTCGGCGTAAGGTTAGGACTGGTTAAACTTTGTTTACCTTCAAATAACTCCCCTATAACTAACCTGTTAATCGCTGCATCGTTGCCAAGGCGTGGAGAACCTTCCGGAAGGACAGCCGGAGAGAGGCAGCAGTGATCGTTAGGCACCACAGGAACGGCAGCCGATCAGAACCAAGTACTCCCCGTCCACTCCTACACCTGGGGCCACGGGCGGCAGCAGAGGCTGCCGGAGTGCCTGAGGGCTGAGAACAATGAGGGGAGGCAGAGGCTGCCGGAGTGCCTGAGGGCTGAGAACAATGAGGGGAGGGCCCGGCCCCAGCCCGCCGCCACGCACCCTGACCCTGCGCCGCCCCGCCGGCTTTCCTTCCGCACCCTGCCACCTCCTCCGTCTCAGGACAGAGAGGTGGTGTTAAAAATTGTTACGCTGACCTGCCTGGCTTCTCTCCTGGACTGTGCTGCCTCTTCTGAGGGCAGGGCAGATGTGTCACTTTTTAGCGAACGTATGACTAGAAGTGCTTTGGTATCCACGCTCCTTTAGTCTCCACCCCGTCCATTTGGTCCCAAACCACAACGTATGTTTTCCCTTTGGTGTTCTTACAATAAAACAAATAATCCCCGGTATCTGAAAAACAGCTGGCCATTTGTCAACTTTCTTAACAAAAATTAGGTAATCGTTGTCTGAGGAAAGAGAAATGGGAGTTTTGAACCAACATCAGGACTTGCTACGGTGATCCCAGTTAAGAGGTATATTTCCATTCGGTGCCAAACTCAGGCCTTCTCCCAGCCTACTCAGCCGCCCCTCGGGGCCGACTGTCTGTTTCAGAACTCCTTGAAGACAGTTTGGACGACACTGGCCCAAGAGAAGGGGAGATGCGCTTCAGAAGGCAGGCTGAAGACCAACAGATACATTTCCTGCCAAAGAAGTGATCTTCGCTCGCAAACCATACTCCACTACTATGAACCCAAATTTCTAGACGCGAATGGCTAACACAGTAATATTCTGGATGGTCTCCACAGAGGTATTTTGAACCGTCAGTCTGATTACATCTCTGTGGTACTAATAACTCTTTAGAATTATGTGTACGAGACATATGATAGGAACAAGTACTAGGCAATACTTAGGATGCAAATCGGGCCATCACTCCAAAGACGATCCCAGGACTACTGATAATTCATTTGTCAAGGGCATAGATACCATATAACAGAAAGGAAAGAAGTTTCCTATTCTGTAGGCAATAGATCCCATGTAAACGAAAACAAACTTCCTTCACCTGAAAATGCTCTTTGCATAAATCTGGCTGTGCTCCAGCACCACCTTGGATCACTTACATCAATTTCAGCTGATGATTAGTCCTACTAAAATCAATGCTTTTGCAAGAACTTGGTGTTACAGCAGAAAATTAAAAGTGCCACATACTGAACTTGTTAAAACAATCCGTTTGGAACACAAGTTTAACTAAAAACCTAGTGATTATCTAGAAGGATTTTGGTAAAAATATAGCAGCTATCTAGCCAAAGTCTAGGTACCACCACAGTGAAAAATCCCAAGACGGATTGGCTGCTATTATTTACTGCTGAATCCCAAAGTCCCACGATATACCTAGTAAGAGCTAGATTACTTTGACTGTGTGCTACCATCTCCACAGTTAGGCAGAAATACAGTACTCTGCAGTTCCGAGTACAAATAGTACATTCTGCTCTCTCTGTTGTCTGAATCAGCATGCACAACCAGAAGTTTACCTGAAAAATGCTTTCTTGAATTAAAATTTCTCACCTACACTCGAAGCCCTTCCTCATTTTTGCCCCTTCCTTGTCTTAGTAGTCCAAATTTGGCCACTTTTTCTAGATCAGGAGTTCTGCTTCCCCTTCCCAGCCATGTGCGTTTGCATTTGCTATATCAAATGCTTTGCTTGGATTTACCATTATAAGTATTTCATCTACATCTGACTTTTTCCATGCCCATGAAAAACAAACACTGTAGAAGTTAACACACATATGGTGTACTTATAATCTCACCTAAACAAAGTTTACAAATGTAGTATAAAAAAATAAAATTACATTGGCAAAATACTACTTCGTAACTCCGAATAAAAGCAATCAATATTTATCCCTGACTTTATTTCTTTATGATTCGGTAATTTCTTGTCTATAGATGAATAACATTTTCACTGGTCTTTCTGTCGGCTTTCACCAGCACATTTTCTAATTAATCAGTACACCAGTTAACCACCTCAGAGCAACCTGGGTATACAAACAGTGCCCAACTGTCCAGTCAAAGCAAAACTTCTGGTAGCATGATCTGACATGACCACAGCTGGTTTGTTCACTAACCTGGAAGCAAGGACAAGATCCACTTCAGCTCTACTGGTGGCAAAGCAAGGTAAGCTATCAACTGGCATAAGATTAAAACTAAATTTTAAAAAGTGGGGAGATTAACGCACAATGTCTCACACACACAAACCCACAATTTACTGTTTCTGCAATCATTCTGTTCTGTTAATAACGCTCTGGATTCTGCACAGTATTTTCAGTTGTACTGCTGATGTTCTGAAACTGGTATTTTTTATCCAGCTCACTTTCTAAATATTCTAGCATGAATCTGTTTGTCCAAGATGGATTTACTAAAATAAATAAGAAGGTAAATTATTTATAGATCGAGTATTTTTCTACTAACTTGCCCCATTTATCCCTTATAAAACTTTAATACCAGAATACAAAATCTTGACAAGTGCCTCTGCAAGCAATTAACCTGAGTTGACACCATGCTATATATTTTGTGCTAAATTCATAGTATGTAACATATAAAGGCAATATGGTAAAGATTGCCCGGTATTTTCAATGTTTCAATGATACTGGGCTACAATTCCGGTTTCATTTCAAAACGCTTAATAGCTGTCAATATAAAATATAGACAAAACTACACAGATGAGGTCCATTAAATAATAGAATCATAGAATCATAGAATCATTAAGGTTGGAAAAGACCTCTAAGATCATCAAGTCCAACCGTCAACCCAACACCACCATGCCCACTAAACCATGTCCCTAAGCGCCTCATCTACCCGTCTTTTAAATACTTCCAGGGATGGTGACTCAACCACTTCCCTGGGCAGCCTGTTCCAATGTTTAACCACTCTTTCAGTAAAGAAGTTTTTCCTTACATCCAATCTAAACCTCCCCTGGCGCAACTTGAGGCCATTTCCTCTCATCCTATCGCTTGTTACTTGGGAGAAGAGACCGACCCCCACCTCGCTACAACCTCCTTGCAGGTAGTTGTAGAGAGCGATGAGGTCTCCCCTCAGCCTCCTTTTCTCCAGACTAAACAACCCCAGCTCCCTCAGCCCCTCCTCATCAGACTTGTTCTCCAGACCCCTCACCAGCCTCGTTGCCCTTCTCTGGACACGCTCCAGCACCTCGACGTCCTTCTTGTAGTGAGGGGCCCAAAACTGAACACAGTATTTGAGGTGCGGCCTCACCAGGGCCGAGTACAGGGGCACGATCACTTCCCTGCTCCTGCTGGCCACACTATTTCTGATACAGGCCAGGATGCCATTGGCCTTCTTGGCCGCCTGGGCACACTGCCGGCTCATGTTCAGCCAGCTGTCAACCAGCACCCCCAGGTCCTTTTCCGCCAGGCAGCTTTCCAGCCACTCTTCCCCAAGCCTGTAGCGCTGCATGGGGTTGCTGTGGCCGAAGTGCAGGACCCGGCACTTGGCCTTGTTGAACCTCATACAGTTGGCCTCGGCCCATCGATCCAGCCTGTCCAGGTCCCTCTGCAGAGCCTTCCTACCCTCGAGCAGATCAACACTCCTGCCCAACTTGGTGTCATCTGCATGTGTTGATGGAGAACTGAAGTCTTAGATGTTTGAATCAGAAAATATAGCAGATGTGTGAATGTAACATTTGTAATCATATAGATTTGCTAAATTATACCATGCATTGTTAAACTTTACGAAAGTGGTGTCTAAATGTAAGCTAAGGAGACAAAATCATGGCATTTGCCTAAAGTGTAGAGCATGAAAGTAGTACAAACCTCTATTCAAATCTTCAAATGCACGTCATCTTGATCTGCACATGAGCTGCTTTCCATGTCTGGATCTTTCTCTCTTGAAGAGTGTACCACTCATGCCAAATAATGTGCTGATTCTTCAAATAAAACAAGATTTTCAGAGCTCAGGTCCTCCAAATTGAAATTGTTAATGCACTAAAAATACCAGCTACGTCCAGGCAATGCTTGGGAACCTTTTTAATTTTTTTTTTGCATCCACACCTCCACTCTGCTTCCAGTGTGGGTTTTTTATTATTATTATTATTATTCTATTTTGGTTACCTAGAAAAGCCTATTTTTATATCCCTAGGGAATATTCCCAGTAAAAAGGGCAATATATAGAATTCCCATCTAATTTTTTTTTTTTTTTTTAAGAAATGGAGATGCTAAAACCAGGGTTACTTTGACAACACCCTTGTCATCCTAATCAGCCAAGCAATTTAGAAACCAAATTGCTTAGAAACCAGCTCACATCACCTAGAATTTAAGATATTCCACTCAGTGACTGCACAAATAAATTGCATACAAAAGGTACTTTATCTAAATGTGAGCAATAAAGAGTCTCAGTTCTGTGTGGTACTTAAGCATCCGGATCATGGCTGTATATAGTCACCTAGGAGCAATATTCTGCATGAAGAGCACTTGGCTGGCTTGTCACTGTTGCTCCACTGTCACCCTAGAATAGCAGGTAACGTACATGTAGAAATGTAATTTAACATATCCGAGGTAACATACATCTCATTACAGACGCAAATCCTTTTTCTCTTGCTCTCCATACTCTCCTCCCCCTAGTTTCCACTGGCTCAGCCTAACACAGTGTGGCAACAATTACAGGGACGCTCAAACTTAGCATGTGGCAGCACGGGGACGAGACACATATGCTCCGACCTCTGCCAAGAGGCTACTCAACAATTTCCTCCTGGCAAAAGCAACTGAATAGACCCGATATTCAGAGGTAGCACTGGAGTCCAGCTGAAGCAAGGCTGGCTTCTGTTCTGTTAGGTGTCACAAGCAGTATTCCACATGCTTTCCCGTCCTTGGGCTGGGTAAGAGACTGTGCAAGCAAGTCATCCTGGGCCAGAACTTTGTCCGTATGTGTTTGCTAGAACGTTTGCTACTTCCAGTCTCAATATTTCCGTCTCTGTGAGGAGGGAGATGCCGACCTAAATGGAATTTGTGCCCCTTAATTCCAAATTTGTCAAAATGTTAACCAGATAAACCTTAAACAACCAGAAAACTGACAGGGATTTCTGCTTAATCCATGAAACCTAACAGAGCACTTATGAATTAGATACTATTGCATGCCAATGGTAACTCCTATACTGATTCAGAGAGCCATAACCAAATATAACTTCCCCTTTTGTTGCAATTATCCTGGGCTGATGGAGAATCAAACATTCCTCATTTCTTCCAACTATTGGAATATTTCTGTACAGGAAACCATCATATACTCAAGAAGTGAGATACCTAATGCTCTTGCATAAGCACTTCCTGAAATTTAAAATTCTGCTTTCATGCACACAGGCTCTCAGAGAGAAAAGCACCTAAGCACACGCTCTAGTATAAACTATGAAGCAGATCACTGGTTTCACGGGAAATGAAAGTTCAGACTCTTCTTTAAACTTAATTCAGAGAGCCTGCCACTTTCAAATCCCTGGAAAGATCCCTGAGTATGAAGCTGGTAATGGCCAGTGGATACTTTAGTGCCTTGTAAACGTCTGATACTAATACCAGGGGCATAGATACTTTATAGATATTCTCCTTAGTTGGCAAGTCTCTCCTTCTTCTGTTTATAACTGCAGCGCACCTATTCATCTCATACCACAGCCAAGCGCTAAAGCTGGGTTTGACACTTGCTGCATGCACCACAGCTGCTGTCTCAAAGAAAAATACGCGGAATAATTCAACAGTACAGGCTATTTTTGTCTATGTGCTGTAGTGACTGACCCAGCTAAAAAAGCAGATATCAACGACGAGATGCTATTCATGGAACACTTACCACAGACATAACATACTTAGCCTGCTATACAAATATTAACTGAATAGTCATTATAAAACTCCATCTGATGACTGAATCACGTGTGAGCAATCAACCTGTGCTGCTATAGAGAGCAAAAGGGGAACTGCACACTTGCTAGTCATAACTGAAAGAACCGAAAGGTCAGTAGTCATTAGTTGGCCTCTGCAAGCAATCATTAATCCCATTAGATCCTCAGATCAAAGATAATTTAGTACTGATGGCTAAGAGATTCCCTTAATCAAAGTAATTCAAGAGCAAGGTATCTAAAAGCACGTTTTCCTAGAACTTGGTACCACTTTATTCCAAGTGGAACTGTAGCCTATTAGCTTCTAGTCAACCTAGCTCCCAATTTCCAGTGACCTGAACAGAATCTCAAGCACTCAAAAGTTGATCTGTTTTTTTCAGCACTATTACTAGGGCCAAAAAGGCATATTTCTTTTTGTATTTCACCGCAGACAACTTTTACCTTACACATAGACTGTCATGGCTACTGCTCCCGTGACTGAAGAAAGCAGAAGTCTTAGTATACTAGTGGAAATCATATTCTTAGTTCAGAATTACGCTGGGGTAAACTGAGCAAGATAAACTTTCTTGGGGGAAATGCAGCTGACAGCTCCTGACTTCACTTCTTACCACACTGCGCTGTGATCCGATATCAGAAAGGAAGGAATGCCATCATTCATAATTGACTCCATCACTTCAGATTAGTATGTTAGCTCCATTTCATGGTCGGCAATGGTAAAGTTATATGCAATTAATAATCAAAGAATACCAGCAAATCCTTCATTAATTGCCCCGAGTAACATGGTGAACATCAGTTTTCATGTAACAGTCCAGTGTTAAACCTGATTACACATGGACATAATTCCTAGATCTAGGAGAAAAACAGTTTACACTGTTTTAAAACACATTTAAAACAAAAATAAAAACGCTACACACAGTTCTGTCTGATTTTTTAAAACTGATTTTTGAAATCTGACTGACTTTGGCCAATTTGGAGTCTGAGAAGTTAACACGAGATGTACATTTGATTTCAGTGCCAGTTTGGGCTAGATCACAACTTTTTAATTCAAACATACGAACAAGATAGAAAATTGTGTGGTCACCTTCCCTTCCTGCCTTTTCCATTTCCTCCTCCAACCCTCTTCCATTCTTAGGCAGAAACAAATGCATATAGAGAGACATGAAAGTACTCACTAGTTACAAAGGTACCTGTTTCACCAAGTACACACAGTTTAGACCTCATAGAACACGGCTGAACACACGTGGATACGAACACACTAATATTTAATACGCAGCATATCTTGGAGATGTACTATCATGGCAACCATCCATTCTGGAGATCTGACAAGACTGAGCATTTCTGGGAAGAGAAAATTGAAAGAATCTACTTAGCATTAGGAGTTACTCTTCTATTCAACCCAGATCTATTTATCCTAGGAAAACTGTGGTGATGAAAGATGGCTGCTGAGGGGCGTGATGATAGCCAAAAAGCTAATGCTACAAAGACATCATTCTTCTCGCATACATAAAGTGATTTGGCAGCTCTGGAAAGAATATCTATTCAACTGCCGAAGACATATTACACAAGACAATCTCGTGATTAATATGCTCAAGTCCGTGTCCACTCACTATTGTTCATACAGAGAAATATTTTCTTTAATAATCCTAAAGCATATGATGAGCCTAACTTACATCAAAGAACCTCTTATTTCCTATATGTTAACAAAATCTGAGAAACTGAAGATGGAAAATTATTCTTCTCTAGAGGTTAAGTTGGGAAAAAGTACTGATTACTTTGCACCCTTTCTACAAAAGGGAAGTTCTACTGGCTTAAGACAACAATGTGAAATATTGCTGTTAGGAGTTTGTGTAGTTGTTAAAAATATTTTCAAAGTATCCTCTCTGGACTCTTCTAGATTCCTGTAACTAGCATCTTAGTTCAAAATTCTCCCTTACTGAACCTCTAGTATGCTCTAAGAAAGGCAGAAATGTCACTCATAACAATATCTGTCTCAGGAAAAGTTCTCTTACACCCCAAGTGTCTGGAAAAATCTTGGGTGAAGTACAAAACCCAGTACTCATAACAAGAAAGTATCACAAACAACCAAACAGAAACCCAACTGACAGAATAAGCAAGCGGATGGATGGAAAAGTAACAGAGAAACAAAGGCAGTGCTATAGTCAAGAAAAATTGCACGTAAATAATGTAGAGATGCATAAACTTATTCCTAATGTGGACACTGTTTATCCCTTTCTCACGTACACCAACGAGTGAGTTTATTAGCTTTGTTTTTTTTTAAATACTCCACAGCCCTACTGCACAAGTCGCAGCCCACAGCTGGGCAAAGACGTGTAAACTTGAAAACTTTGTAGCCGTGCTCTCAAGCAAATGAACTGTCCATGGACCTGTAATTGGGACCAGCTAGATAGCAGGGAGCTAAAAGCCTCTTCAATTCTTTTGAAGCTTGATTTACGCAAGCAGCTTCTACTCCACTCTCCAATGATTCAGTCATATAGCAGCCCCAGCGAACTGTATTACAATGGCTTTAACTCCTTCCCTTAGGTAAATACTGTGTAATCTGGTAGAACTTAATATTTTCCCCATATTTTGTTGCACCTCTTTTTTTAGATTCCCTGACCGTTCTGACCGTGTTATTTGGCTTGACTCCTCAAGAAGGACACAGCTATATGATAGATAGGACGTCTGTCTCAGGCACAGCATGGAATGATCAGTCCGACAGCTTGCCAGGAGAAACTAGACTTTCGGCTCCAAGCGGCTTCTCCGTCCTGTCCAGAACATCAGTCACAGCTCAGGAGTCTGGGTAGCATGGGCTAATGGGCACTATTCTGCCCGGACAACTATTTTGGGCCAATCTGCGTCGCACAGTCACTTCCTGCAACAAAAGGCAACCACAGCAACTTGCAGTTAACTGCTTCCCCTTTATGCCAAAGCTCGCGTACCTCTTATGCATACACATGTTGCATTTTACAACATCAGCGCTGCTGCTGACTTGTACCAACGCCTCCTGCTGCCAGTACCATTCTCAACAATTCTTCTCTCTCCTGAAATGTTGGTTGGAATTTCTTGTATTGTCTCTCAGTAAGTCATACCTTGGCTCCGTACGTAGCTCTTACACACTTTTCAAGCATATATTAAGTGCAACTTAACGTATTTCTGCTTCCCCATGAATTATTTCCAATTAATCTTCATATTCCTGCTTCATTGCTGCCCAAAACAGAAGGTTATTCCAGGTACAGTTTTACTGTGCTATACAGAAAAGGATTGTGACCTCACTGGTCCGTAAGTTTTATTTCCGTTCTTCATTTGTATACTTGAAAAAGTCAGTAAAACATTTCTTTGGAACACACGAAAAAGTAATGCCACTGGTATAACTTCTGCACATGTGACTGATTGATTGGATGGCAAACCATCAGTCATTGACCTCCTTGTACACTGGCACTGAGGAACATCTCAAAAGGCTTACACGTGGTTTCATTTATTAACTTCCTAAGCTTATAGGAAGGCTTTCTGTTTGATTGGTTGTTAGTAAGAGTGCTGAATTGCTACCATCGAAACAAAAAACTATTACAAAAATCAGACTTCACTCCAACATATTAAATGGAAAAGTACAGTTTGTATTCATTGGACACAGAAACACAAGTAACAGTGTGAAGATAAACACAAACCAGGTCACTGAATGAACACCACAGTTTCCCTCCTCGCACTGATGAGAAGCCTGAGCTACATAGTAGAGGCTAGAGTAGCCTAAAATAAGCACAACTGAGATCAGAAACTGCCTCAGCGAATTTAGCCTAAAAATGAATTAATCAAATTATGAACAGATAGCGTTTCTGATTTAATTTTTGCCTGGTTTAAAGCGGACTCCGTTACACTTAGACCAGTTGTATTTATATGGCTGGATTTTCAGTGGGATTTGCACCGCAGCCACCGATACAAAATAAATCAAGACTGTATTAAAGCAAGAGAGAAACACTTAAGATAGTATTGAAGTAGTTAAACGAATCATCTGCAAATCACAGAGCAGCTTACTCGATGTCCCACAGCATGGAATATGAGAGGAGATCATGAAGAGTGCTGAGCTTTTGCACCGAGCAATGCAACGGGGGTTTATGTGTTCTAAGAGCTGTTGCGTAAGCGCTTCCGAAGGGCAGCCTGCAGGTTTCTTCCTGAATATTACAGAAAATTTCATAATTGAATTGAATCACGTTAATAACCTAAAGAACTTAATTGAACAAGTGGTCTATTGGATTGCGTACTAGAGGCGACTTAACAGACTTGGGTTCTTGTCTCCATTCTGCTGACGAGTCACATAAAGAAAACCATAGCTTTTCTCGCGCACGAAGTGAGAAAACGACAATACTTACCTCCTTTCTCATCTCCTACTAAGTGCGATATAAAAACTAAGCACAATGTTATTTATAAACTGACACCTTAACAGAAAAGATCCAACAACATTATTGAAGAACACACTAATTTTGATATTTTGTGTCTAAAGCTCATTTACCAACATTAAAACTTACTTTAATGATAACTCAGAACACTCTGACAAGCTAACTCTTAGTTTCCTAACACTTTCTTAAGCTCCTTATTTACGATGTCTTTGTTAAAACTGTAGTAGCTACTTGAGCTAAAAGCAGCATCATTAGACCTCTGGGATCTGCATTATATTATACAGACTATTGACTTGATTTTAAATTCTTTTACTCTCTCAGCCACAGATGTGCCCCTTTCCTGCAGAGCGGTGCCACTAACCAGCATCACTGCCATAAATCCATCCTTTTCTTTTTCATTTACCACATTTGTGTCAGGAACATTTTGACTGCAGTATTCCAGCTGAAACAGCCTCTTGCTTAGCACCACATATACCGAAAATGTGAAACTGCCTTCTGAGGAAGATTAAATATTAGACAATTTTTCTGAAAATTAATGAATAAGTCGGAACCCATTGTGATGCACTCCCTACAATGATTACTAAACATGTATAAAGCATGATTCATTTAGATAAAACAGTTACAATTCCAGTAAGCTCTCGGGAACCAAACTCATCCTCAGCATAAACCCATTCAAAGTCCGTGGAGTTACACCAGGAATTAGGCTTTTGACCTACGTTTCCTAAATGCATGAAAATAAGATAAACACTTTCTTATGAATAAGGCATTTAGTCATTAGAAACCTGGGTGACCCTTCCAGCTGCGACTGTCGGTCTGACTCAGCAATTCCCTGCGTCAGTATTACTACCAGGCTACCTTGGAGGATAAAACTCCTTTCAGAACAAATTGTCAGCTCATTTTTAGGACGCTGAGATTAATTATAGGCTCTGACATTGATGTGTAGATCTTTAAACCGGTCAGTGATTTGCTGCAGCCAATGGCTCTGGCTGCAGAGTGTCAAAACAGAACCCCTCTCACAACATGTATCTGACTCAATATTTTCCCAGTATAATTGCAACTCTTTTTACGGTGAGGATATGAAATACGATTCGTATGATCTCCCCCAATCCTTTCTTCATAACACATTGTTTGAACAAGCACAAATGATTTGTAGGTTGTCACTGCCCGGTCTCTAGGGATCAGTCTATTTCTACCGCATGACGCTAAACATGTGCCATAGGTTTTTGAATTCTGAGAACACTGAATTTGTAATAGCCTTTCTAACATACATTAGAAACATATGGCCACAAGTAAAAGCTATCAAAATGCTTCTGTTTTCACCTTCCTTGTGAATACTTCTGCTAGGGGCACAACAGAGGTTCACAATATGTATACATACATTATGCATTTTTTGTAATTCAAGTTATCACATGATTTTTCATTTTCTGTGCATAGATGAGGATTTCAAGGATCTGACAAGGCTCTCATTCTGAGGAACTCTCAACTTGCTGGCCAGGTTAGGAGATGAAGGAAAGGAAAGCAGGACTTTGCAGGCCAAGATCCGGCATTCCCACGAATTTCTCTGATGCTACTTCATCACTCTAAATATTATTCACTGCCTAAATCATAATAACATTGATAGACTCTGTCATCATAAACTTCCACAAGTAAGAACTCTGTGGATTCTGCTGGGTTTGTAAAAGTGTAACATACCCTGTTGTCATGTAAGGAGTGTTATTATTACTGATGTGATGAGGCAAAGCATGTGCCAGGATGCCTATAAGTGTACAGAAACTCTCTTCTATTACGATTTATTTTTTTGCAAGGCCCATAGCATCTAATGAGTCTGCGAGGTGCGAGAAGTTTGGTTTAAAAGACCAGAGGCTGTATTTTGAAGAGATTTGTAATTAAGCCATGAGACCATACAGGAAAGAGGCCTCCAACGACTAACTATCCCAATCTGCGCACAAAGAGGCGCACTTGCACAGGGTGCTTCATCTCCAAGGTATTCAGAAAAAGATCAGTTAGAGAACAGCAAGCTTCTTTAGGCAATAAGGTATGAACTATCAACGACAGTTAGGCTGAGGATCTCAGGATGTCTCTATTCATAACTTGCACTCTTCCGTGTGAACTAGCTGATAAGGCTTCGGTCTAATTTTAAGCCCAGGAAGGACTATTTCTGGAACAACAGCTTTATTATGAAAGACCTATAGAACTTTTGCATTCAAATTATACTGAAATGTAAAGGTAGCTGAATACTGTTAGTTTTCACCGCAAATTTTAGCCTAAATAGGTAAAAGAGTTTAAAAAGAAAAAAAAACAAACAAACCTTCACTGTGAAATTTTCATGAGACAGAGTTGTATGGTTCCCACAAAAGATAACTTCTTTTAATTTATTCCATGGAAATAAAACTTTGTATGCATTTGGTACAATAGATGTGAATCGCAATTTGCATCCACGGAGTCATTTTGCCTCAAGAGTTCTAGTGGAATTCAAGTTGCAGAGGCAATAGACTCTTTTAAAGTGCTAATAGTATAAATTATTTAAAAAAAACGCCACTCTAGCTTAATGACTGAATGTCTGCCAAATCCCCATTTTAAATCTTAGCGTTTTAAAAGTAGAATGAAACAAGTTATCAGTCTATTAGTTGAAATCCCTGCTGTCAAAATCATCAAAGCATTTTTTCATCAGGTTCTGTAAAGAAAATATGCTTAAATATTCATCATCCACCACGTAAATAAAATTTAAATATCATATTCTATTTCATAATTACATAATTATAATAGCCACGAAAATCACACCCCTAAGCTTCACAGACAGTAATGCACTGTAACAATCTCCACCTTTATTCTGATACTCCAGAGTACGTGCAGCATATGATTACAGATTTTTTGCCCCTTGCTGAAGTCAACATTTATTGTTCTTGTACAACTTCTATGCAGTGAAAGACAGTAATTTCTAGCAGTGCTCCAGAGAGGGTAAAATAAAGGCTGATCTTCCACTGAACACAAATTTCTGCAGAAAGCCACTCCTGCTGCCCTGACAGAAATGAAGACAGGATAGAAAGGACAACCGGATTGATCGTCTAGATAAAAGATGAGACTGATATTGAGAGTGATTATACTCACCTGTAAATATCTAGACTATCAGCAATCAAAAGGAAATGCACAGAAGTAGACATTTGGGACTTAGTTGGAGTTTCGGTAAGATACGATACTCCACAAAATATATCTGATCTGCAGAGTGCTGCTTCAGTTCAGTTACGCTGGTGGAAGACGTTCTTACAGACTCCTTGGCTGACAGTTCATCGTCCCCGCAGATGCAAAAGCAGCCCTACCGAAGCCACAGACATAAACTATCAATGCATGTCATTAGATTACCTGCACGACAAAACTGCCTGCGACATTTCCAATGAACTGAATGGAAAGCCGATACAAAATATTGTACAAATATATCTCTATTAAAGGCAGGATTTAAACCTACCCTTTCTCTTCAGAAATACACTCAGTGATTAATTCCTGCCATAATGCTATTGCTTCTCCTATTGGTTGGAAAAATCTACCTGGTTTAACAAGATTTTTTTTTTTTATTGCAGTACCTTTCATTTTATTCTAAGTATGTTTTACTCTGTGTACTTGGAAAAATCTGATTTTTTTCTTCAGTTCATTAAATTAAGATGAGAAAGCTACCACTGAGCTGCTCTTCCTCCCACAATGCTGTTCCCTACAGAGTTGAAAGCCTACTCTACATAGTTTCTCTCTGAAAATGAGGACTTTACCAAGTCTTAGTAACTTCACAATCTTCTTCTCACTTGAAAGCCACATTGAGTATCTTCTTACGCAATATAATAACAAGAACTGAAAAGAAAACATTCCATAAAGACTACAGCATGTATGGGTTGAATACTGGTTACCTTGACATTCTTCCTGTCTCCTCAAACTTTTAAGTAATATGTTCTTATAAGATAGAGGACCAAATCCCACTCAGCTCCCTTTATACTTTGATATTCTGAAAGTCTTGCACATTGAAGCTGTAAGTATGAGGTGAATCTGATTTGATCTGGGTGCCAGTATTATAGCTGCGATGCTCTGAAGCTCTTCTCCATTATATATCTAGATATTGTAAAACAAATTAGTGCTAATTAACAATAGATTCATCTCATTTTACCATTAGTTTTAGCATGAAAAGTCACATTTTATAACGGATTTTCACATGGCATCCTCTCCTTTCAGAAGTGTTAAGCACTTGCATTTGAAGTCAATAGATACTATGAATGCTCCATGCATCTGAGAAGCAATCCCTTGATTTTATGAGCATATTCAGCACCATCCATTAGAAAGTTAAGTAAATACGTCATCACATTATTGTTCTTCTTGCACTTTTGAGGCCTGATAATGCCCTCTGTCAGGGGTTAGGAATTCTTCTGCCACGATGATTACAACTTTAGTATTACTGTAGCATTCAAGGGTCCTGATCTTGCATAAACACAGAAGGACTCATTCTTATTTTGTGTAAAAAATTGATGAATGAACTCCTAGCACTGCTATAAAAATCTCAGCCAATACCTTCTCTGCTGTCATCTTCACCAGCAGCATCCAGGGTCATTACCACTCGAGTAAAAAGGTTGTCACAGCAATATCAGGTCCAGCCTAGACTAGGGCATGACATATTAAGCTAGCAAATTAAACACAGTCCAAGTAAAGAAGTTTTCTCATATTAAATCAGGTTATCAGTGTGATAAAGTATATTAAAGCCCCACAAATTCAGTTTGCTATAAGACTTCGTGCATTGTGTCGTTTGGACTATCTTCTGTCATTAATGTTCTATCCAGCACCTTGTCTGTCGGAGCGTCTGCCTGGTAAATGGTGATGGCTATTCAGTGTGGACCTAGAGACCCAAGTTACAGCACAAGCATAGTAACAGGAGTTCTAGCGATGGCACGCACGTGCAAAAGTTTTGATGAACTGTCCATCCTGGAGGGGAAACATGGCCTTTATCTAATGTGCCTGATAAAGAAGCTCAGAAAAGAACTGTTTCTCTTCCATCATAACCAGCATGATCTGCAGGCAGTCGCAATGATTTATATACTGAATTGGGAATCTAAATCAAGATGAGCTTTCCAGCCCTCCCTTCAGCTTCCTGAGTAACGATTCAAAGAGGTCAAACCATATCTGCAGGGCATGTAGTAAACAGCCCTCTTAAAACTGCCTCTGCAGTGGAACAAAACCAGAAACAAATACAGAAGAGAATCTGTGCAAAGATGGCGCTTTTTTTCTCTATTAATTTAGTTTAGGTGAAACCCCTGACTTCCATGGGCTTGAAGAGGCCAAAAGTTTGCACTGTCTGGTCTCTCAGGAGCAAAACTCATGAGAGTAAAAATGCAAATAAAGTTAAAAGGTCGTTCACTTTTTCTTTTCTTTTTTTTTTTTGGCTATGAACACAAAGGGTTTTTCTCTCTCAACCTGTTATGTCCATAAAGTACTATGTTATCTTTTTTTTCTAATTTGTTCCAGCAGGAAAAATTAATTGCTAATAAGTTATCCTTTCTAGTATTCCTGTGGGTTTGGAGATAGTCTTATCCTAGTGACTGATGGTCCTTGTTTACTCATACCTCTGTCATTTTCCATCTGGACTACAGAAGTTCAACAAATCAAAATAAGGCACAAATAACCCTTAGGAAATTCTATCTGGGAAAACTGTCATCCTCCTCTTCTGTCGGGCAGGCTGCACCGTCACGCCAGACATATCCTGAATCTTTTTACGTACTCTAGACAAGATTTTCACGGAACATAGATTCAACTTCAAAGCCTAGTCATGTCTGCAGATTATTCAACAGCCTGGACCAGATGCATCAATGAATCAGCTGCTTGTGGCTGAAGGCTGTGGTAGACCTATCTAACCTTCAGCTGTCGTAAACAAAGCAGGAGACCAAACTTTCACAGGAGTCACATTAAAGCTGTGGTACCAGCTGCTACAAAGCCATGGATGCTATGGATGATTAGAAAGCTGCCCCCCCCCGAATTCTCTTACCTAACACGTAACAGTATGCATAACTACAGAAAAAATCCCTTGCTCTCAAAAGATGAGCCAAAAAGCAAAACCCTTTAAAAAACCCCTTTGTATTACAGAAGCTTTTCTCCCCTGTAGAAAAGTAGTGAGAAAATAAGCTACCTGTGGCAGATCTTCATTCTGTTGTTTCATCAGTGACTTACGGAAGTGATCCCAAATGCTGTAGAGATGAAGCAGTCAGAATGTGAGAAAAAGAGAAAATGTTGTGAGGAAATATTCCTCAGAAAGACTGAGGAAAGACTCTCCTCAGACAGTGTTTTCTTTCAAGGCCTTGCCCAAACTAGGAAATTATTAACAGAGAACATTCATCTAATTAACCCATCTTTCAGTACATACAATAATGAAGTCTGGGTACAAGAAGAAAAATAAATTAATGAAGTCAAAAGTGATTATGAAACTTAATGCAGTGTCTTCCAGTTTCAAACACTGAATTTCTCAATTTCATGACCTATCCAAAGATGTTCACCTCATTTCCTTGATCCATCTCTTAAATTTCTGCCAGAGGGTATTGCGTATTTCTTTTTTGTTTCATTGTACTATGTGTTATTGAAAACAAAAGACTAAAATTCCCTGTACTTTCTCAAGCACCCAGGACAGTTTCTCCTCATTTCCATGAAGTTGAATGTAGTCTTTGGGAACTGACAGAGAAGCCAACAAATACAGGATAACCCACCCCAACCATCAAGAGTCAAGAAGAGCTAATAACGAGCCACACTCACTGTTCCCTTTACAGATGTATGTGAAGTGCATTTTTAACATATCTGTTATACGGGGCAGGAAAAGAGTTGAAATCTCAGTACTACCTGGCTGCAGGAAGAAGTTCATTTATCATTTGATTAAGAAATTTGTTTACAAGTCATTTTAAGTATGATCTCCATCAGCAGCTGTTATATTCATCTTTGGTAAAAGATTGTTTACTGTCTTGCTAGAGGAAAACTCTGTCTAGCTATGCCTGTGGGATATCAGAATGTCAAAAGCATCTGTGTATGTCAAGGGAAGGCCAAATTGTAGTAGCGAACAGTGTTCTAGAAGCAGTAAAAACTAATATAAATTATCGAGTTGCAAAATTACAGGAAAAATGGAAATAAAATACATATAGTTCAATTTCAAGATAATTTGACTTTCTGATGCATTTTGGCCTTGCTCTGATACAGGGACAGCTTTTAGGACAGTACTGAACACTGTGAGCATGAGAACACAGTTCAGAACAGCCCTGATTGCCCAGCACTATATTCTTTGTGCACTGGGCAGGAGCTTTGTATTTCATCTATTATTCACAACTTGCTGCAGTCATTCAGCAAGGTCAGTACATGCATATCCCTACCATACAGTAATGGAAAAAGATGACATCTGTTTAGGGAATTAGACAATACAAAAATGTGAGCTGTTCTTCTCTGCTTCAATTTCAAAGCCTCACGTTGCTTTTGAAGCCTGGTTCTGTGTTTCGTTAGAATAGGTACTCAATAACAACCCGCAAATGGCAGGGGGACTTAGTGGGTTGATCTGATATTTCTATCCCCTACCAGCCCCAGGCAGTTAATAACAAGAATAGCTAAATATACCCCAGTTATAAATCAAGAATACCAGGCTATAACTTCACACCATGCTATATGTTGATTTATACTTTAATCCACTTTTATCCGATTTCCCTCTCCAATGTCCTTTGTT
>NW_008824053.1:1215195-1222710 GCF_000699105.1 Pygoscelis adeliae
TTCTCCTATCGGTTTAGATTTATGCATATTCTTCTCTGGGATCACCAAAGCATTTTCGATTACCTTCCCAAGTTCAAGAGAATTCTGATCTGCCTCTCCCAGTTTCTTCCAAGTCTCCCTTTCTGCCGCGGCTAACAGGAATACAATTTTCTTTACCCGACACTGCACCCCAGCTTTGACTTAGATGGAAAACCCTTAGGGGTGAAAGGATAACCTGAGCTCACCGGCAGTTTCGGAGTGAGGATTCTGCTACCAAAGGAGCCGACTACCATCATTTCCCAGTGTAGTTTCACTGTGATGAGAAGTAACAAGAGGAAGACAGCTGCTGCATAAATGAGCAACTGCGTAACACGGACGGAACAAGAAACGTTCCTATTCCCTCACTTCTAACATTAATACATTTTGTTAAAGTAGCTTTTCAGTACTTCTTCAAGAAATTACAAAGCATAAAAGAGGACAGAGACCTTTACGTGGCTTAACCAGCATGTTTAGCACAGACCGTGTGTCACCATTTACTCATAAGCCATCTGAGCTTATTCGAGGTTTCAGTGGAAGGTTGAAGTGAGCCAGGACTGCTACAAAAGCATTCTGCAGACTACACCAGAAGGGGTTTTTATTCAGAGGTTTCTGGGATTATCACATAAGCCATCTCTTAACTGAAATGCAAACTTTTAAAATAAATGAGAGAATAAGTTTACTAAAGAGTTAGCATGACAATAGAGACAAGCAAGAAAAAGAAACCACATCCTCCACTTCAGCTGCCTCACGTCTTTTTCTTCAGGGTGAACTTCTGCTAAACGCAATTTTACAGAGCACTGTGCTCTGTGAATTCCTCCAGGACGGATTTAGAGGTGGTACATTAATGCTCTGCGATTTGTAGGAAGATTACAAAAGAACTGAGACACTTTAGACTTTGGAGCGGGAAGATTTTGTGCCACCTAACATTGGCTATTATTCTGAACTAACTTTTTCACAGGAAATATGCTAGTTGCATATTTTAAGCTTTAAAATGGAACAAAACTTTGATTGCAAGCCTACTACCACCACTGAATTTTCCATTAGATTGTTTTCTAGAGTTTTTTACAGACCTGCTAATTAATTCTGCACAGATTTTAATTCTTAAAAGACTTCAAAAGATACAATTTCCACTAAAACTTCTCTTGATGTAGCAATGATGTTCAGGGATTTCCCTCCTACTTGTTTCCACAATTTAATTCTTTATTTTTATATAAAAATTTTTATTTTCCTAATAAACCCTGCAGGGGTTCCTAATAAACCCTGCTGACTCTTCAGGCATTATACCACCAAATAATCCATAAGGTCATATTCTAGTTTTAGATAAATGGACTTAAATCTGGAAGGAGTTTACTGACAGCCTTTTCTTATATTTTGTACCTTTTTTACCCTACTATAATGATTTAAAAAGCCTTCTTAGATACACTAAATCATTCTAGTTTTATCACAAGTGCATTTCTTTGAAACAAGAGCGTTTGTATTCAAGGTGCATGTGTGAGTAGAAGTGATATTATACATATATATACTCAACAGTCCATTCTATTTTCTCCTTCTGTTCTCAGGGGGTAAGATCCACCTGTGTTCAAAGATCCACGGTAAAACCTACACATTATTCATAACATATTCAAAATTAGATCCACTGCAATAAAAACAAGAAGGAGGAAAAAAAGCCCAAACAATGCAAGAAATGAGAAATAACATTTTTGCAGATCCAAACAATGTGCTGAAATTAGATCAGGCAAATAAATGCCTGTGCAATTCCAAATCAGATAAGCATCGAGCAAAAGGAGAAAATAAAAGTAATTAAAAGTTTCTTTAGATTGCCCCTTTACTTTTATATTATCATTCCCTACTATTATTAGTCCTGCAAGTTTAATTAGGAAAGGTATGTTGATATCAGTGCAAGGTTTTGAGAATATGACATAACCTGATGTCAAATCTTTAAAAATACAATCCTTATTTTTCAGGCCGGTTCTTTCTCCACAGTATTCTACAACCAAAATAATTTTTGTTGTCAAAGAAACGGATATTGGCTGAGATAGTTAAGACGCTGCCATATTATAGTGGAGTAGAACTGCTCTTATAAATAGGGGGAGATACCAGCTTAACAACTAACGGACTGTTTTTCCAAGCCTTCTAAATGACATGTGTTGTCCTAAAAAGCGGTCAGTACATTAGTATTTTACTTCCTGGGATACAGGCATTTAACTGTAGGTGGAGTCAGCGTTCCGGAAGGCAACAGAGCGCTGTTCATTAACCTGACCAATACTAATGAACTCCTTGGGCAAAAAAAATAGCTTTTCTCTATTTTCTTTGCTTTTACTCATTTCTACATTCTTTCTGTACTATGAATAAGCATCGCTCCCAGAGAAGTACAGTACCACAAAGTCCCTTTTTCTCCTCCATCCATGGGCTCCTGGGCCCAGTTCCCACCTAGCTCCTGCTGCGATAATTAGTGCAGCTTTCACATCGTTGTGGTCGTTAGTGTCGACAGAGAGAAGCAGCTTTAGAGAGAACGAGTTCCCAGCATCTTTCAGGGGGTTCATTATTGTTGCTTTCAAATTATTATACATGTTATACACGAAATTGAGGCATCATAAAGATTTTAAGTCAGGTTTGCTGTGCTGTTAGATGTTATACAAGGAAGACCTGGAGCATGTTTAAGCGCATTGTATGAGCCAACGCTAACAGGAGTTGTGCACGTACCTTTCTGCAACACGTAAAGGGTAGCTTGCTTCATGGGAGTTAGAGAACAGATTCCTTGGCACATTTTCTTTTGTCTTTTGAAAGAACACAGGAAAAACTACTTATAAAAGGAGGATAAAAAAAGAATTTCACAGCTCATCCTGCCGTTCTGCTGCATTTTTTGTAATTCATTGGCAATTCCACTGCAGTTTTGAAGTAAAACAAAGAGGAGGCGTTTAACATTTAAAATAAAAATCAAAGTTTGTTTCAAATAGTTCCCTTAACTTCTGCTTGCTTGTTTTACCTTTATTTGTATTCTATATGTAGACACTGAAATGTACAACTGAAATATTACCTACAGGACAATAGTCAAAATATCACTACATGCATTCTAATAGATTAGTATATCTTTTATCACCTATTTTAAAAGGGCTTCCTGCAAAGACTCCTAAAGACTGGATAAGAACATATCTTTAAAAATTTAAAAACATCCCCAGTACTAGTATGCTGCTTTTATAATTGAGAATGGAATTTATTTCATGAAAATGAATAGCGACACTAAAAGACAAATGGTTTATTTTATACAATTTGGTAGATAATGTCAAAAGAATACAAAGCTGTCACCGCACGATCGTCTCCAGCTGATACATAAAATAAGTAAACAGGTTTATTTTCAAAGCAGGGGACACTGGTGTTGTGACTATATTCTTTCTTAATCATTTTATTTCCACTATATACAATGACTAATGTCGATCTTACCGTTTCTTTAATGAATAAATGCTGGAGCAGTAAAGTGACAGTTGCTCGCTGCTGTCTTGTGTCCTGAATGACGTACAGAACACAAACATAATGGGTGTTTCAGTCTTTTCTATTCTACATGATTCAGAAAATTACTTTTTAAATTCCTCGTGTACTGTTGCAATGTGCTTACCCTAGATGAAGTTGGGGGGGGATGTCTTTTAATTCTTTACCCCAAATACAGATCAGCTCTCCAAAAGTTTGGTGGATTAGATAAATGTCTTTTGGTGAACTAAAGTGATTGTCTTCAAGCAGTAAGCCTGTGGTTTCTTTAGAAAAGAGAGGAGAAGGAGAAGATGTAAATGTAAATGACTGTAAGTTAAAAAAGCTGATGTCTGCAAAAATAATTTCTACGGTTAGTTCTTCCATCAGTGCTGCAGATATTTTATTAACTCGGGGAAATATCTTTAGAAAATCTCCACGGCTAACCAAATAAATGGTATATACATGAAATCATGAATATCACGTATGGCGATGCTACTAGTTAGCATGCTACTTTTCCACTCAGGAGTCTCCTGAGTGGTGGACAACGTGAGAAAGACTGATCGATAAGAATTATGTGTGTCACTGAAGGAAAAAAAAAACAACAAACCAAACAAAAACCAAATTAGAAAGAATAGGTGAAAGGTTATGAGCTTAGTATGGGCCTAATCAAGAACAGAGATGCGGCGGGGGATTTACTAAGCAGAATTTTCTTTCATGATTTTTCAGCTGAGAGCTCTCCACAGTAGCTGTTCCTGGCAGTTACACAGGGAGTGAAGAGGTCCAAGATAAATTCCTAGCAAGCAGGCTCACTGGCTCTCTCATGCACCAAAATCACCCAGGAGGTGGTGAGGTGTCCTGGTTTCGGCAGGGATAGAGTTAATTTCCTTCCTAGTAGCTGGTACAGTGCTGTGTGTTGGATTTAGGGTGAGAACAATGTTGATAACACACCAATGTTTTAGTTGTTGCTGAGCAGTGCTTACACTAGTCAAGGACTTTCCAGCTTCCCATGCTCTGCTGACTGAGAAGGCTGGGGGAGCACAAGAAGCTGGGAGGGGACACAGCCAGGACAGCTGACCCAAATTGACCCAAGGGATATCCCACACCATATGACGTCATGCTCAGCATGTAAAGCTGGGGGAAGAAGAAGGAAGGGGGGGACGTTCAGAGTGATGGCGTTTGTCTTCCCAAGTCACCGTTACGCGTGATGGAGCCCTGCTTTCCTGGGGATGGCTGAACACCTGCCTGCCCATGGCGAGGAGTGAAGGAATGCCTTGTTTTGCTTTGCTTGTGTGTGCGTGGCTTTTGCTTTCCCTATTAAACTGTCTTTATCTCAACCCACGACTTTTCTCACTTTTACCCTTCCGATTCTCTCCCCCATCCCAGTGGGGGGGAGTGAGCGAGTGGCTCAGTTGCCAACTGAGGTTAAACCACGACATGAGGACATCCCCTTTGCATTCTAACGTCAATTTCTGAGGACAGCGCTGATCATAATGTACCAGATACCGTTATTATGCCACACGACCGTCTGACTCCAAACGCTAATACCCCATTCCCTAGAATTTCCATTCAACTCTTAAGCAAATTTCCAGTTAGAATAACAAGATCAGCTTTGTTTTTCTGGGATTCCAACTTCAGTCCAGCCAGAAGTCTAAATAAGCACTTCACTTACATAAAATAAACCGCTTCATAAAACGTAATGAAATTCCAGCACAGTTTACTATGACTGGCCCTCCCTGATTCATATAATTGGAATATTTGCAATTGAAGAGGCTCATTTACAAAAATGATTTTAAAATGCATCACTGACCTCAGTGACAGTGTCACAATATTCTAAAATAAACAAAAAACAACACACACATATATAAACACATGGCTAGATATAACGCAACATAATATAGTGGGAAATATACCTGTCAGAAATATTATGTCATAAGCTGACTCATTTGGCCTTGTCACTCTGTTGGTTTTCACCCTAAATTACTTACTATTTCAAGGCATTTAACAACTCATATTCCTTATTGACACCGCCATTCCTCTAAAAGGAATAAAGCTGTGATTGTAAAAGGTGCTTCAAGCGAGCAGACCACTGACTCCAGTAACATGAGGGAGCCCTCAGGAAGCAGGAAAAATAAGGTATGTCTTTTTCATGTTTCGACATATTTCACTTTTTGCTGAAACGCTCTTTCTCTTGGAGACCACACAAATTTGGGGAAATTCATTATCAGACTAAAATACGGAAATTCACAATCAGAACCTAACGCCAATGCCTGTTTGTGTTTGCAACAAAATGAGTTAGTTCCATACCTTGACATATTAGCCCCCGGAAAGAAAGAATACTATTTAGCCAGATTGTCAGATCTGCCCGCGATAAAGCTCACCATCAGGTAAGCAGTGAGCTCGCAGGGACGTGAGTTCCCTCGCTGTCTTCCAGCAGGATTATCTGAGGTCATGCTAATTGGACGAGCAGAAAGTTCTGAACATCTTCATGCACCTACTGCATATGACTGTAACCAGGAGTGACTGAAAACTAACTGATTTTAACTGGCAAGTGGCTACCAAGTGTCCTGGTTCCCTTCTAAAAAAAAAAAAAAATAATAAACTGAGAGCACACGAAGGAAAATTTTCCTTTGTGATTTTGTTGTATCTGTAGGATTGAAGAATTTGTGGGCTAGGTAAAGCAACAGGGAATTTGTTGCCTTTTTATAGTTTGGTCTTTTTCAGCTTTTGGTTGGCAATAGTCATGTATTCATTCCTTTTTTTTAGGCTAAAATAAGCATTATTTTAAAAAACAGCAACACACGGCGACAACAAGAAAGAACCGAGACATTTGGGAAAGGTGCTATTCAAAGGACAGCAATACAGACCACAGCATGACAGAGCCCAGTTGAGAAACAGAAACATGACCAATAATTATGGCGGGCAGGTAAGAAGACTAAAAACTGGGAGGAAAAAATAATGCTACAAGGATTAGTCATGGGAAGCACTGAGGCGAAGAGCTAAAAATGTATTTGCTGGGCTTAGGCACAGAATTTGTGTCTGAAGGTGATATCAAAGCTGTGTTTGCTCTAGATCTCATTTAGCAATCGTCAAGCAAAAGGAATATAAAATGATCTCATTTTAAAATGCCACAGGGTTCAGGACACTCCATGGTTTAAAGCAGCTTTGAGTTGGATACAGATGAACAAGTCTAAGCAGATAAAAAAATACTCCTACTCCTTTGCGGAACAGCCCCTTCCCCATGTCTTTACCATACCTTTCTATGAAAATATCTTTACAATGTGCTTTAGGAGAGGCTGTGATTAAAACAAACCAAGCACAGTCCAAACAGTTACAATCTTGCCAGCGTACAACACAATTAAGTAAAATAAGTGATGAGCATAAGGCTAGCGATTTGTACTTATTAAATAAGAGCACTACATGGGATATACAATGAAAAAAGCAGTACGAGAAACAGAATATTGTTTCAGAGTATTAAAATATTCAGTTAGAGGTGATGTTTTGAAACGTTTGTATTAGAAATATACAGAGGTCAAACAACCACTGGTTCTGAATTTCATCTCTGTATCCATAAATATGTATTTTTTTCACGGGAAGCCCTTTTTGCACGGATCCAGGCAGGGCTTTTGCTAGCTATGAAACATATACTAGCTATGAAACATATACTAGAGAAACATATATACAAATAATACTTCTATTATTATTCATCTAGGGTGTAAAGTAGCTGTTAGTTCTGTAAGGAAATAGGAGGCTGATTCAGATGCCAACAGACCAGCCCATGGTGAAATCATAGTGCCTTAGACGCTCAGAAAGCCTTCCGCCAGCACGTTAAAGCCCCCATGTAGTCCAAACCTTCAGCAGTGTAAGGCTATAGAAAGTAAAAATGAAATACTTCATACTTTAATGAGATCATGAACAACATGGGCCACAACCACCCCTTGCAGCGCTACAGGCTTGGGGAAGAGTGGCTGGAAAGCTGCCTGGCGGAAAAGGACCTGGGGGTGTTGGTCGACAGCCGGCTGAACATGAGCCAGC
>NW_008824053.1:1223734-1250941 GCF_000699105.1 Pygoscelis adeliae
CAGGCTGCCCAGGGAAGTGGTTGAGTCCCCATCCCTGGAGGGATTTAAAAGGCGGGTAGATGAGGCACTTAGGGACATGGTTTAGTGGGCATGGTGGTGTTGGGTTGACGGTTGGACTCGATGATCTTAGAGGTCTTTTCCAACCTTAATGTTTCTATGAAAGGTAGGAAATATGCAGGAAGAGAAGACAAAATGGCCATTCTATTCTTGTGACCTAATAGAGAAGAAGGTCCAGAATTCAAATTACAGTGAGAAGTTAGCAGTATCCAGTGTGATTCGCAAGGCCTGAGTTTTCTCTTTTGCCTTCCCCAGTCAGCGTATCTGAACAGCCTCTGTTTGACAGGGTGTAGAAAAGAGGGGAAATATTTTTTCCTTCAGGAGTGAAGCTCTTTCTCTGCTTGAACCCGGGGAATCCATGTAGGCTTCCCATGAGGTGTCCCCCTAACTATTACAGAGAATCCTTTGGCAATCTCTGCTCTTCCCAGACACTGACATGAACCGAGTATGTACCATCTTTTAAAGAACAAGTACCTAAAAATTTTACATTGGAAAAGCTTAGATTGTGAGAAAATAAAAATTTCCTCACGGACTACATTTGCTAGCTATGAAAATAAGTGAAGAAAAGGATGCTACAATGCTGTAGCAAGAGCAGAGGCCTGTTGCACCCATAAAAGTAGAAATACATTAAGCAGGATACAATACTTGCTTTTCTTGAATTCAGGCATAGGTATTCTAAATTAACACAAACATACGCTATCATCGTGTATAAGCATTTTGTAATAGAGCTAAGTGTAATACATAACAACAAAAGGGGCAAGGAATATAGAAACACCAACAGTGTGAGAGGAAAAATAGGGAAGAATGGCTTTACCCACAACGGTTCCATCTTCCCTCGTCGAAGAGCTCTACAGCCTGATCGTCTCAACCTCAGTGACTAAAACCAAGGACCGTACCCATCAGCACTGACCACACAGGTCTGTGGTACCGTCATTAATTTAGGATAAGCTTGTTAATAAGGATGGACTGCTTTTAAGTGGTTATAACAATTAATAATGTTTAAGAACTAACCACTGGCAATATGTATTGTTACTAAATGTCAGTCTAGTATAGTTCTCTTTTGAAGCTTCAAATTGGCCTGATTTATTCCAATTCCAAGTACTCTCATTGCTGCAATCTCTCACTCGCTTATTCTCTAACTTGCACATACTTGCATTCACTTGCAGCTGAGCAGATAAGAAAAACATTGCAAAATAAACTGTGAAAATATTGAAGCTGCAGGCTTGGAAGCAAGTTTTTATCTCACCAAAGTTTACAAGTTTGCATTTCTAGGATTTAGAAGGAAAATACTGATTTTTTTACCAGCAGTTCTGCCAAGTCTCAAGCCGTCAGTAAGAGACCTTTGCTGAGTTCTGATCTCCTACCCGCAATATTGGCACCAAGTGAATCTATACTAGAGCGCAGCAGTGCCTCTTCTGCTTCGGGCCTCCACGCAACGGCCACAGCCCAGAGCCACAGTACCATGCATCCCGCTAGGGTCTGTGCCCAGAGGGGCTTTGCTGGAAAGCACATCCCTCTCCCGTCAAACAACCTTCTCGCCTTCCTCAGGCGTGTCTCTATCACGCTCCGGGGCACCTCTCTCTCCCGTCACACCTCCCCTCAAAATGCAGTCCAAAGCACTGGATGCACAATATTCAAGCATCTGTGCTGTTATTCCCCACAGGTAATTGCCTTATGGCTTGGCATAAAGTGGAAATTTTATATAATAGTCCGTCTTGTTTCAGGAAAGTATCAATAACATTGTGGGAACAGATCTTTTTTTACCAGGCAGGCCCAAGGAATTTAAAAAAAGGAAAAAGATTATTGCTGATATAAGTGTGTTAATTTAATCTCTAAAGGTCAGGTTAAGCCTGCAGGATACAGGATATCTGCTGCCCTGTACCAGCGTACCTTGCTGCTGCACTTCTAATAGAGCATTTACCATGCGGGAAAGGAGAATGTACGTGCAACTGTGGCAACATAGAGGAGTTTCCCTGGAGAATGAAGTTAGACCCCGGGCTTGTTCTGGGCTACACCACCAGCCCACACTTGCTGTAAGAAATAATCAGCAAGCATTGCCCCTTCCCCACCGTGACCCTCACCTCGCCGTGTCGTGAGCCTGTTCCTTCAACGTACAGCAGGCCTAATCCTTTCCACAGCGGTCACTCAATTTGCTACGGTGGTAGCAAAAAAGAGAATTACTCCTGTCCTGGGCTACACGGTGTGGCTATTTGTGGCTCAGACAGAGTGTTCTGACAAGCGCGGCCTCTGGATACCTCCAGTATAGCGAAGGAAGAACATGCAAAGTAGTGAAGAGTTCAAGGACATGAGGCTTTAAAAAGTTTGCACTGCGGCTTATGCCGTTCTCTGTGCGGCCTGTATTTGATCATGATACTGTTTACCCTTCTGTGCAAATGATATTTTAATGACAATGTTATGAATAGTAAGAGTCATCAGAAGCAGAGAGAATAAACGACTAAAATAAATTAACGAAAAAGCAAAGGCAGGAGAGAACGTCAGTGGAGGAAAAGCAGAGCTTTGCTTACTGATGCTTTTCTCTTCCAGGTGCGGGGAGTTGCCACATCACTCGAATCATTTTTAAATGGCCCCCAAAACACTGAAAGAAAAAATGCAGCAAAGCTTTACACTGGACGTGTGGTGGACTAGTTGAACAGATGATATTTATTTCTTGCCCCTGCTCTTCTCTAAAATGTCTCTTACATGTAATGTACTCAATGCTGTTTACAGAATGCTATCATTTTATTTTTGATAAATCTGCAACGAAATTCTGTTTAATCCTAATGCCGATACAGAGTTCAGCAGTTTCTGCATTCCATATTCCTTTAGAACTAAGTTTTCTATTTGAAGCGGAAGAAAAACTTAAAGAGAATGTACGTTTCCTGGTTTTAGAGGTAGTCCTCCCCACGCAAGGCAGCAGCAATAAAACAACAAAACTCAAACTCACACAGGCTTAAGGAACTGTGGTTCCAATTAAAATTGTATCCGAGTGGCATTGAGAGAGAGTGAGATAGCACCGAGAGCCCAAGGATATAGGAGGTCAGCTTATACATAATTAATTTGTTAATCTTCCATGGTATTTCATTGAAATGTGTTATTTTCTCAAATACATCCGGAAGGACGACGAGCTGTCTTTTCAAGTGGTTTTATGTGCATGTGCTCAGCATTCCATAGCTCAATAATAAATACAATAGGACGACGAGGTTTTAACCACTTTTTAACATCTCTCCTAGCGTTCTGGGATTTGTTTACTTTGCCGTACGCTATTTAGTGGCGCATTTATGATCAATCAGAATGTGCAATCGCAAGAATCTAAAAACACCAAATGGTATTTTTTTTTCTTCACAAAGCAATTACAGGAAACTGACTCGTCAGAAGTAATTCAGTGTGATCCTTTACGTTTGATGTTACCGATCTTTTCAGTGTTTGGAGTTTAATTCGAAGTTCAGGGGTAAGAATGCAAGCCTTTTGATTCATTTAATTGATCTGCATTTTTTGTTTTACTAAGTATAAACTAAAATTTGTTCAAGGTGTGCCTTAAAATGTAGAATTAGATAATTCCTTAGTACAGTGGAGTGTTAAAACTATTTTGTGTACTGAATACTGTAAGGGAATCATCACTTACAGTGAGACAGATTTTATGAGGAACACTTCAATAAATGCATGCACTCCTGGACTGCTTTGCTATTTTGCGTGACACTTTGCTGCCTTCTATTTCCCAAAACCTCTCTGAGAAAATAACAATTATCAAGATGCTTTTAAAAGGAAAAATAAATCCCTAAGGAGGAGCTATATTATAAAGCGGTTTTATTGAGGTTGCAAATGGTAAGACATGTATTTAACTATAATGATACTCCAGCTCAGAAGGCTCTTGGTCTGCATGCGGTATCAAAAGAAAAATCTTGCTACGAATACAAGGAGCAGAGCCAGTGCCTCACTGAATACTGCGAACAATATTAACAGGAAGGACTTGATGCTGACCTTGAACACATAAAAACAGCCAGTGCTGTATGTCAGCGCTGACTAGTGGGATGCTGCTGACCTACATTAACGTTTGATTACCTTTTGGCACTGTTTTGAGGATGAGCCGAGGTAACATCCAGTCATTACTAATTTCTTTATTGTGCTTGTTGAAAATAGAGCCATCCAGGTGAAAATCGGGCAAGGGAAGAAGAAATGAAATAAACAACAAAATGTACTTAAATTTAGATTGAAGAGATATGTTGAATATTCATCATGGAGTATTTATTTATGATAACAGCACATTTTTCTATTCTCAGCTGCTGTGATCTTTTGTTATGCAAAATGTGAAGTTACATAAGGTTTATATAAAAATCCTTACCAAACAGCTATTTTCAATACTCTCTATAGCTAATACTAGAAGGTGGAGGTAGTACAAACTATTTCAAAGACATATATAGATTGTATATATATAGTTTCAGGATCGCTTATTAAATTACCTCCTTCTAAGGCATAACGTTTTGGATTCTGAAGCTACCAAATGACTTCATAGCTGGCATGACAATTGCATGACTGCCAGACTGTCAAGAAAGCGAAGAGCTTCAGGAAGCCAGAAGTCAATGTCCTCAGAAGCATACAGGCATTTAAGCAAAAGGGGGAGTCTAGAGGGCCGTCGTCATGCTCTGAGCCTAATGGTTTCCTCCGCCTTCACTCCAACGTCAACAGCAGACAACCATGGTCTGGAGACTTTTCTTCCTTCCTCACTGAGCTTGCCATCAAATACTCGTATCATTCTAGACTCGGGAAACAAAGAGGAGACTCAAGGAGCAAACGAAACGATAGTGACAAGGGCAAGTATATCCACCAGACATAGAATCCTAACCTAAAACCCCAAAATACTCAACACACAGCTTCAACGGCCAATTATCAGCTCCCCTGTTCTCTTAGTACAGCTTTAGCCCCTTTGGTGTTGAAACCATTTTTGTCCTGCTACATTTAGGCCTACTTATTTAGGAGATCTATGGCTCCAATACAAGAGAGTGAACATCATCTATAAACGATACTTTCTAAGCTTTTTAAAGCCTGTGTACAGAAGAAAAAGGAACAAATGTTTACAGTGAGAAACTACACTTTGCAAATGGAAGAGAGAGTTTGAAATTAATGTTATTACATCCATAAACACATGAGGAATTAAAATACTAAAGCTTTATAAAGCTTCTGCGATTGGCAGAGAAAACCACTACTACACTACTATAAACATACAAACATA
The DNA here is from genome assembly GCF_000699105.1 of Pygoscelis adeliae. Classification (NCBI taxonomy): domain Eukaryota; kingdom Metazoa; phylum Chordata; class Aves; order Sphenisciformes; family Spheniscidae; genus Pygoscelis; species Pygoscelis adeliae. The sequence continues at coordinate 1,229,019 of NW_008824053.1, forward strand.
ACTGGAAGGGAATTTTTCTCTTTTCTTTTTTTTAATCTAAAATTAATTTCATAAGCAAATGGACTGTATTTAGAATGGAAATAGAGGAAATGTGGAACTACCTTTGAGTACCAAAGATTTTCAGCCTTTGCTAATGAAAGAGGAAAGAAGGCAGGAGACAAGAAGAAGAGACAGGGGAGAGAAGAGGAAAAGAATGGTTTTATGTTATAATAAGTGAACTTTTAGACACAATAATTTAAGCTGATAGCTGCTGTATTTAAATATAGCCAGACACATTCCTTGGACCCCTGTGACCAGCTTCCAAATGATACGGTAGAATGCTAGGGTGAAAAAGATATCAAAAACAATGCTCAAAGAGAGAAAAATCAATTCCCCTGTAAGGACCGACCTATTACTTAGAAAACTTTCTTTAAAAGCTCTAGAAAGAATAAAACGATAGTTCTTAAATTGCTGGATAATAACAATCAACATTTCAGTACATAGAACACAGCACTTCACAAAATGTAACTATCTCGAAGCTCATTCTTCGTTTTAGTCTAGTCTTGAAATTTGTAACCAAGCTGTTCCTTTTCTCTTTTCGTGGCTACAAAAGTATTTAACTTGTGAGCCACAGTTAGTGTTATTGTAAGGGTGCTAAGAAGATTTTTCAATTGGCCTTTCCTACCGATGATACCACATGAAAGGTAAATTTCAGCAGTCCCCCAATTATTAGACTTGAACTAGGTTGTGGAAGATTAAACAACTCTAATAAAGCAGTTTTACCTCCTACCAGACTGAAGACGATTTCTTCCAAATAGATTTTAGAGAAAATGACCTTGTCTTTACCAGGTATTCCCTTCTCTCAAATTTACCACTGCTGCTGTGCTTGTTCAGCAACGTCAGCGGAGCTGAACCAGAGATATTTCTGGTAGGCAATGGAAAGCGAAAAAGATTGACTATGCTAGACAGCTCTCAACTGCTCACACAACTACAGGACATAAGTTGTAGGAGACTTCTCTATGAACAATGAGAAGTCTCCAACATAAATGAAATCTCTCTGATTCTTCTTGAGCATTCCAACTGATAACCATTCAAAGACTAGTAATATTAGCTTCTAGAAATAATTTCTTTGGAATCATATGAGAAAGTAAGAGTGGCCAAATGTATCTATTTCAGCACAACCTTAAATACTGTACTATTCATCCCAAGCTCATTCAACTCCTTCATTCCTCAACAAAGTTGAAGGATAAGAGTGGAAGAAAGTACGTCTTCAAAATACCATGGGGCCTTCAAATAGCGAGTGGTTAAAATGACATCCTTATAATAAAGGCTGGGAAACAGTGGCAATATAGCACTTCCAAATCTGGGCAAAAGCTGTCAGGAGACCATAGTCAGAGCTGTCAAAATGAAGGGATGTGCCAAGTGTCCACTTACCCTGGGTCTGAACTGGCATATTGTGCCCTATTTGGAGCAGCACACTCTAAGATTTATATCTCGGATTAAAAATAAAATGCAAAAACTATCACCGGGCAAGTTGGATGATGACACAATCATCAGGAAAACTGTAAATAACAAGGACACAGGTTAATCAATTTGAAATCATCTGCATCACAAACAAAAGGTCCTACATCTAGAAATCACAGAACAAATGCCAAGTGATGAGAGAAACTACTTATTGCGGAAAGCAGTGGTTTTGAAAAGAATGTGGGGTTAATGATGAATAATCAGCTGTCTAAACCATCACGCCCTGTGCCAAATGGACTAACGCGGTTCTAGTATCTGCAAAAAGAGGGACTATGTAGGACTAGGCAAGTCTTACTCCTCTACTACAAGCAGCAGGAGCATGTATGTACATCAAGAGAAGTGTATGTGAGAGAAAAGAGGTGTGGAGATGAGGATTTATCACATGGCTTCTGTCTCTAAAAAGGGCCAGTCCAAAAGTGCACTTTCCCATAATCCAATTTTCTTTTATTTTACAGATGCTAACAGGAGAGTACGTAGAAAGATCTGTATTCAGAGTTGGTTCTAGTCCAATTTACAATAAATTGATATTGTAAAGCAAAGTATAGCCTTGCGGTATGTAAAACCCTACCGTATGTTCTCCAAAAAGGCACACGAGGGAAGGAATAAAATTGCTTCATCAAGCAGAAAGATTCAAAAGCTTAACAACTAGACAACTAGCTAATGGCAATCATTCCTGGATTTTCAAATACAAGGTCAAATCCAAATTTAGCCTTTCATCTTCTTCATAAACTCTAGTTTCCATGAATTCCAACCCTCCTTTAGTAAAACACAAAATTTTGAAGCTCTGGATTAATATCAGTACCACGACACCCCAATTTGCTAGAAAAGCAGGAAATTTATAAATTATAAATTTATTTACATAGAATGTTGGCACTAGTTCTTCTAGGGAGGCAAAACAGGGTGCCCTGTTCCTGCTTTCATTAACATCCTTCAGGAGCTCCATTTGCATGTTAGTTGCCAACTTTGGAGTCAAAGGTATTTGGTTTTCCTCTCCACATCAGATTAGCCATTTTTCCTCACCATCCTACACACAGTGAAGCATGAATACATCTAGCAGCTTTTTAATTCATTTACTGTATTCTGAGATACCTACAAGGCTCTTTTAGTATCCACATTCTCTTCTTGTAACACACTACCGTTACAATCTTTGATCTTTACTACTGTACTGGAGCTGTTATAGGGAGTTGGTTCAGAGCATGCAGCGTAAGTGTCCTTCGAGTCTTTTTAAACTCATCCTCAAACCGTGCCTATGTCTACAATTTTGAGCACTGGAATTGATGCTCCCTTCAAACAAGCTCACTTCTAGTCCTGTGTTCCTATCAAGTACAAAGAAATAACTGAATACAATAAAAACAGTGATGTATGATTTTATCCCATCCATCTTTTATTGCTTTATCCACGTTACATCCATGATTTTATTTCTTCCTTTCAAAGTTCAAAAATTATTTTAATAATTGTAAATGATGATGGGAGAAAAGTAGGAATTTGAAACAATTTGCACCCCAGAAAGGTTTCCCAGTTGAGATGACCAGTAGTCAATATTTAATTACAGAAGTTTGTACTGCATATACAAACTAATTAAACGATCAACACAGAATTAAGTTCACAATGAAATCATGAGAAACATAGAAGTAAAAAATCAAAGCAAGAGGAACAGAGCAGCATTTAATAAAAAGAACGTTCCTAGTACTTGTCCAATGACTTTTCAAGCTCAGAGACAACTGTCCCGCCCATGTGTGTTGTAGCTCGGAAGTCTGGTGTATCAGAGGCCAACTGAGAAGGAAGACACTGACGCATGGACACCACAGTCAGCTGCCGTGACTGGAAACTGCCAGAGGCAGAAACCTGGAAATACTCGGACAAAGCAAACGAGGCAGGGAGATACAGCAGGGGCGTGGACTGAGAAATGAAGGGACGATTGACAGACTTTATACACTACAGCATACGTAGGAATTGCCTAGGGTGACCTCAGGTATTGCTGAACCCCTCAGCTGGTTTTGGCTGGGATAGAGTTAATTTTCTTCCTACAGGAAAATAAGCTGCATGGTGGTATGCATCTCGTGGAGGTCACTGTAAAGCATATAGAGCCCCGGTCTTATATAAGCTGGGAGTGGACCTTCTTTTCCCTAACAGCTGAGTTGCTCCAGAGCTAGTACAGAGAATGCTCCTCAAACAGCCCTGACCTCGGACCTGGCTTTGTATCTACACAAGCCGCCATTGAAAATGACTCAACGACAACCCAGGGAGATGGTGGGATGGGAAACCAGAGCAGACAGGGAACCTGGAGCTGAAGAAAAACCAGACCTCAGGCACTAGCAAGTGAAAGAAATGTGGTTAGCCAAGAAGTCTGAGCCCAGGAATGGACTCAACTTAGGCAGCAGTCAAGGAAAGAGAATAAATCTAGGGGATGACTGCAGTTCTGGAACAATGGATTACACCTGTGGATAGAGCTCACATGTGAGAACGTGCAAGTCACTTAAAACAGACTGTCACATGGCTAATTGCATACTTTGTATATTCTGGGCATCCAAATGCCCTGTCTTGAGATCTGCAGAAGTGCTGAATTCCCACGGCTCCAACTGAAATTAATGGGAGTTACGCTTTAAGCATATTAAGCAATCATATAAGAAGAAGCCTGAAAAAAATAAGACTCTAGACATTCAAATTAGGCACCTACAGTAAGCGCAAATTTTTTACTTTCCAATTTCTGTATTCTCTCTTTGTATTTCTACAAAAATGAGGTTAACAGTGCTACCCTACTCTGCGAGCACATTGTGGCAATGTATGCACTTTCTAAAGCACTCATATTTTAGTTATGAACATCATTTAGAAGCTCATAAATAAATTACTAATAAAAAAATGCCATGTTTAAGCAGTGTGCATGTATTTGGGGGAAAAAGAGATGCCAGAAATAGTACATAGATGCTCAGTGAGTACTGTCCATCTCGCACCTTGAACGAGGAAAGTGCTCTGCAGCTGGGTGCAGGAGCATAATGGGCAGGTGTATCACACAACCATCTAGTTCAGGTTATGCCACTTTTGTTAAGTTGGTCAGGCAGCAATACTGACATTTCCCAACTTCTGAATACTAAATAGTCGCAGTCTTAGTCTTCTTTTAATGTAATTTCTGGGGTGCGTCTGCACAAATCATTCATATTACCCAGTGCTTCTTCCTCACGATACACTACCAGTCACTCCAAGAAAGGATCTCTTCACACCCGTCTCTGCTACACAGAGATATACCTCTCCAAAGCACTTCTAACCTCCATCATTTCCCATGATACGTTATGATTTTTAAAAATAATGTATTCAAGGAGACACTGCCAACAGAAATGACGATTCAGAACACTGACTAACAAGAAACACAAAACCTTCCTGGAAGAGAAAATCAGGCACACTGCTATGCATGATACCGTACTTCTGGAGGGACTGGGAATCTTTTTTTAATCTATTGAACCGTAGGGATAAAAATCTAATGAATTATGCATTTCTGAATGGGTCATACAGGCAATTAATCAAATGCCTTGTTGCTTTCCACATCTTTAACTGTTATGAATCAGTGGGGTTAGATATCCAGTTGGAAAGATAGAAACTGTTTTGCATCAATGAACTGTCTGCAGAGAAAAAAATATACAACGGACTATGTATTTCATTTTACAAGCCACCCTAAACAAAACAAACAGAAAAAAACCAACCCACCACACATGTTTATCACAGGAAGATGTTAAGGCAATTTCCCACAGGAGACATTTTCTACCACCATCTACCCCTACGCACAACTCCATGCAAACATCCCTTACGAAGAAAGTGGTATAAGTCTGCACAAAAGCAGAACTGAGAAGCAAAAAAACACGCAACAGACATATATGTGTTGATACGGCATTGGTTCTTCCATGTAAGACTGAATTACCACAGCTTTAAAGAAGTCTTAAAGACTCTACCGCACAGTGCATGAGAAATGTCAAAGAATACCAACGACGAGCAAATGGAAGCAGGGTAATCTTTGCTAGCAGGTAGAATTTTAGAAATGACTGCACGATCAGTAGTCAGTATCAGGAGTATTAGTATATAGTAGTATTAGTAGCAGCAGTAGTAGCAGTAGCATGGTATTAGTGTATAGTAGCAGACAACCTCAGTCAGGTCAGTAGTATTTTCATCATGGATGGATTTCAGCTTGAACTACCGCACGGCAACCAGATTCCCCAACACAGTATTTGTAGAGTAAATGGTTTTCAGCACTTGCTCACATCTACTTAAGTCAGCGTGCAGGCTGCTGTTTGCTTCTTGGCACCCTTCGGTTTACCTCTTAGGCGTAATTGTGATCACTCTAATCAACATCCATAAAAAGCACTTTCAACAGCTTAATGTGCATTTGCGGACATTAGGCAGAGAGCTTAGCTAGCAAGCACACAGGATGGGCCTTTAGGAACAGAGCCGTAATGTTGAAATACAGAAACGATGAATCAGTTTTAAATTAAAGAAAAGGAATACTAAATGATAAAAAAACTACCAGAATTAACACCTCTTACTTCATTATTTAAACCCTTTCTCTAATTGCATTCAGTGTAGCAACCATATACTGGGAACTGGATTTCTTCTGCAAGATTGATTCAAAACAACTGAATATTTGACCGGAGAAGACCAAGACTTTGGTTAGGAATTACCTGCATTGTGCACCAGGTGCATTTCCATAAGAATTAAATATAAGTCCATGAATCTAAAGTAAAAGCGTGCTTAACACTACTAGAAAAAATAGACATTAATTCATATGAGATCTCAGCATTTAATGCTTTATTTGCTCAATGGATACTTCGGGAAGGGGGGATAGTTGCACTGCCTAATTTTACGTACTTAAATTAGGTATGCAGTTTAGCAGGCTAGCCTCCCAAAGTTCATGTATATATTTATCCAATATAAAAAGGCTCCCACAGAGGACTATACAAAAAAAAAAAAATCAGACTAGCACAGACTATTATTCCTTATGCTGATTTCCACAAGTTTGCCTTTAACACAGGCCAACTTCTGATTACCCACTTAGAGGCTCTAAATCATCCATGCAGATGTCTGGATTCCTTCAAGTGATGTTACACACCACATTGTTCGCCAAACCTGTGCAGGTTCCTCTTTCCGTCAGTAGGCTTTTTTGTGATCTCTCAGCTGCTGTATGGCTCGTCTGCCTGAAGTCTGACTAGAAACCGATATTGTCTTCACTGCCTTAAGCATGGTTCATCGACAGAAAGCAGAAACCAGTGCTACGAGGTCTGCTATGTGAGCCACTGTTAGGCAGAAAATGAACAGAATTAATAATGATCGGCCATCAGGGGGATGAATGGCTAAAAATCAACTATAGCGGCAGCTTGGATATCTTTTACAGCTAGATTGTTTAATGTGCTGCAAGATACTGATGTCTAAGTTTTGACCGAGGGAACACACTTTGAATGTATATGTCGGATGATGCGAATACCTTTTTCTCACCCTTGGCAAAAATAAGACTATTGTTATTGTGGGAGGATTCTTACAAGCACTCATAAAATATAAAGTTTTCATTACAGAGGGCAAAGATTTCTGCTCTGTGGTTTCCTCCTTCTGTCTGTCACGAATGTCAGGCATTCCAGAGCCACGAGGAGAACCAACAATATCCTGTAGGAAAGGCAGCTAGTGTGTTAATCACACCACCTCCCTCCCTCAGTGCCTCCCGGTCCTTTAAGGGATACCATTCAATTACCTTTTTTTTTTTTTCTTAGGAGAGGCATTGCCGTGACTGTTGCTGGAATAATGAAGCGTTGAGGGAAGAGCACCTGATCTCGAAAGCCATCCTTTCAGTTGAAAAGGAGGCAGCTGGTACATGGTAACTAGGTAACTAAGAATGCGTGAACGTTCATTTCAATGATTCCATAATTTTCGGTAACATAAAACATATTGCTTTAAAGCAAACTGTCACTGTAACCTCCTCCTTATTCCAACCTAAAAATGTTACTACCTGAATCACTTCTGTTTAGTCATTATTTTTACATCCTCATTGTACACGTACTTATGATATGCTTCAGATATAACATTTGCTTACAGACGAGCAGAAAAACTGTGTAATTTTTTTCCTAAAAGTATATTGAAATCACTTTTAAGCTTCTCAAAAATTTATCTTAGAGCTGGCTTTTACCTGGACCTCTGATTAAAATTGGTCTTGCACTTTGGGGAACAATTTTAATGATGACAAGGTTCTTTAATTTTTCCAGTATGTTCCTTCTTCGCCTGGGAACTTTTTTTTCTGCAGAAGAGATGGGGATGAACATTACATTTCAATAACTGTTTGTATAAAATACTGTTAATGTTTACAAAAGTAAGACAAAGGGGATTTCTGAATAATGAAGTTACTCAATTAAAAATAAGTTAATGTGCTGGATTAGCAGGGTGTTGGGAAAAGACTGAAACAGTTACCTGGCAATTGATCAAGGAGCCTTGCCTTACAGAACAACACTAGCATAAAAATAGCTCATAAATCAGAAAGGCTGATTACTAAAACTGTTGTGGGAGCTTTATTTTTTAGAAGAATATCGAATTAATGAGAAATAATACAAAGGGGGAGCTTAATTATTCTGAATAGAATAATATTCTACCCTAGCCTCTCAGGACAGGTACGATTATGTAGGTCACATATCTATAATGACTTTTACGCATATTTCATTAGAAGCCACATCTTTTCATGAAGGACAGTAAGCAATAAGCCCTCTCAGATAGTACTCTCTCTACAGTGCCTTAAAGGAAAGCTATTTCCTTTGTGGTTACGGAGCTGTTAAGATGAGCAGTCAATAAACACAAAACCAGGCGTATCTTATTTATTTTATTGTTTTCACATAATAAGAAGTTGTTTCCTTTCTCACTCTCTCCAAACCCCCACCACCATTTTGAATGTACAGCAATTGGACATCGGCCAGGATTCCTAGTCTGCTTGTACTTCTGGGGAGTTACTATCAAACTGATGAGAACACTAGATAAGCATTTTCATGTTCATCCAAACAATAAGATTTTGAGTTGATTTGTAAGATTTTCAAACATTTTCAGTTTCATTTTCAGTGAAATTTTACAAATGCGAATGAAACTGAAGAACATCAATAATGAAATTATTGACGAAAGATATTGAATTTTCTTAGCTGGCACCCACTTTTGCTGTTTTCAGACAGGAAGCATTTTTACATCCCATTTTAGTGTTTTTCTGCTTTAATTTTTAACTGGATTACAGATTTTTTTTTTCATTGTAATAAAACATTCCTCACCAGATTTACATGTAAAAATGCTTTCAGTGAAATACGCGCATGGTCTTCTAATCATTGCTGTCACCTTTTCTTAGCTGCAAGACTGAGATTTAGTGTATTCCACATACTTCCAAGAAATGGTGAAAATGTTTGGTCCATTAAGCATCAGAAAGACTAATTACAATTTAAATGATCATTTTCTGCTTAATCTTAAAAAGCTAATGTGCATAGTGCAGGATCAGAGGGTTTATCAGGTACTGTCATAGATAATACTAAAACTTGGATCTCTCAGCTCAGTAACTGAATGTGTGTAAAGTTCTAGTTTATCCAACAAATTCTACTGGTGAACTGGACTGTACTTCATCGCATGTCTTCAGAACTGAGGGTCTATGTATTGACTTATTATACTACCATGTCCACTTAGAATACTAAATAGTTGCTTGTAATATTTAAGTTTAGGAGAACTAAATTCCTGGACATTCCTGTACTCCTGCTTTCATTTACACTCAAGCCTAGATATAAATAACAATAAAGATAAAACTGTGTTCTTGTTAAATTATGAAGACACAATTTCTATCCCATTTTGGTATACGTCTTGGCTGTGGTACTTTTGTGTCTGAAATGTTTGATGGAGCTTCTGAAGTATTCTTCTAAATTTCAAATAATATCAAAATTAATTCCATGGCTATTTCCATAGCTGACCTATTTTAATCATCAATGAGCACTAGTTTAAAGAAAGGGTACTTGGGGTTAAATTGTTAACCAGACACGAGGAAAGAAGGACAACGTGCAAAAGATACGGTTTAGCTAAGCAGAAACATTATTAATTCATCGCGGAACTACTCAGCACTGCCTCATACAGCACAGATCGTGGTTTATTACTTGATTGTTTCCCTTGGTTAGAGAATTGTCATCGGTCCCTTTACCCACTGCTGAGACTGCACAGCCCTCCCATTGCAACCTTTTACCCAATTCCTTCCTCAGTGTACTGACTCTACTTATCATCTGCTTTAATGCCATTGCGCTCTGGCTTATTAAGGCTCCAGATCCCTTCCGGTCAAACTGTGTCAACCGTCTGTTACCTGATGAACTGTGGCATTTTGAACTACCTTCTCACCAGACGAGATAGTGCTTTGGTTGGTGGAAGCTGCCAACCTGCACCAAACTGGACATGAGGGGAAAAGCTTCCCGTTCCCCAGAGAGGCTAACAAGCTTGCAGCTGACAAAAAACCCAGACGCATACTAAATGAAAAGGAGGAAGGGTGGAAGCTACACTCTGACTGTGGGATAGATCTCAAGCTAGAGTGTGTACAGGTTTTGCACACACTCCATTTTGTGTGCAGAAACTTACTGCCTATACCATCAATGTTATTCTGCCTCCCCACGCTACCAAATCCTGCCAACTCAGAGAAAAAAGACGGAGAAAATGTTCCTTATCTACCCCTTACATCAATGACCTTTATACTCTTCTTCCTACAGGAGCATGCTAAAATCTTCGTACGTCTGAAAGTGTAAGAGCCCCCGGGACTGGTTCCCAAGCAAGAGGTGACATGTCTTCCAAAGGACCCTGGCATCCTCCCACAAGAATACACAGGGCAAGAATAGGCAGGGTCCACACCTGGGTCTAATACAACCAAGTGACATTGGATTCACCACTTCTCCCGACAAGTTTTTTCCCATAGGCATATATATTACTTAGCAGATCCCGTACTAGCATAGCCCTGCAGTGATTCATATACAACACAGTTGGAACAGGCAAGAAATATGAACTGCTTCAGAGTTGCAAGTGATTCATGAGCTAAAGCTTGGCTCCCCTAGGGCCATTAAACATCTACAAGAGAGTGAAAAATTATATGGATTTTCACACGTCTGCTAACGCAAAGATCCTAATGCTATATGCTTAAGCTTATGGATATCTTTTGTGCTTAACTTTCCATTTTGCTTGTGATGATAAGCTTCTTTTTGCTTAGTTTTCATACGCTGTCTGCATTTAGGGTATTTAATCTGGCACAGAAATTACTCCTAGTCTGCACAAGACCATATGCCACACTTAGAGAGCAGAGCGAATACAAACAAGGAGCTTTCATTTAATCTCTTATTTAATTTGCAATGATCTAGACCACTGTGATCTGAAGGAGTACCATACCAACACCAACACAGACAAAGAGCGCAGAGAGCACACCTGCTACACCAACTAGGTTGTGCCTGACCTCACCCCTACATAAAATGTGGCTGGACACGATATGGGCAGCTTATCACAGGGATCGTAGGAAATTAACATTTTTCCAGCAATTACTCCTCTGAAATGAATAAACAAAATGATACCCAGGATCTGTGCACCCCACTGTTTTTAGCTGGCAGAAACTATCCCCAAGTTCTTATAAACAGTTAGACTCAGTCTCAATGTTCCCAAAATATTAGCTTGATAGCTGTTAGTCTGAGCCTAGGAGAGAAACCAGAAGACAAAACTGCACTAGCTCTTATATACACGATTAAAAATGAAGAGGTAAAATCATCAGCTTGGCACCACAGGTAAAAAGTAAGAACTGAGTAAACTTTGCATTGCCCAAGTAGGCATGGGTAAACTCCAGCTAGTTGTACGTATCCTTTGCTACACCTAACTGAGGTTCCATCTTTTTATGATAGCAATACAGTGGGTGTGCTTTCGTGCAAAGCAACTGCTTCTTCACGGCATCTTCTCAAACAGCATTTGTACCCTAAGAGAGAGTCTTCGTTCAATTCTGACTATGACTCAAATGCTGAGACATAACAGGGACAACATAAACATCAACACTGAAATATTTTCCAGTATAAGGGATACTTAATCATCATCTCAGCAATTAAACTAACTTTTAAGATCCCTGTAGATTATGCAAGGAAAAAAAAAAGCAACAAAAAAAAGGCAACAACCATATCTTAAGGGTTTTCTCCTGCCTGAAAGTTAAGTGACATTAAACATTTCTAAGGCTCTGTGTTACTTACACAATAGATAGAGCGCTCTCAGCCATTTATGCGTGTTATATATGTCATTTACACTGAACGACAGTGACTTAAATGTCAGCAATAGGTATATGCATACAAGCAAACCAAGACTCTTGGGAACAGCACAGTACTACCAAAAGGTTTCTAAATTTCAAGTCAGCGCACCACCTGTAATAATTAAATGCCTTGTCTGTAAAAAAGAACGATGTCTATGCAACAGGGTTATATCACAAGACAGCAAGTCCTTGCTGATTAAGAGTTGATTAGAAATATTATAAATGGAACGCTATGGGAGTATTTTTGCATTTTCAGTTTTAGTTAGTTGAAACTCAAAATGTATAACATAATTCAAAATAATACAAATTTAGTAAAGCATGCGTTTTCAGGATGTGCTTAAGGTTGGGGCTTTTTAGCCTAAGCAGGTAATGAGAAGTTAAGAAAATTTGAAGTAATTGTTTTGGATTTGCTTTGTTTTCTGTATTGTTTTGTCACTCCACATTTTTATTTTAGTCACTTTCCCTCTTTTTATACCTCTGTTCACAGTGCCTCCCCTTCTCTTACCTTCATTCCCCTTCCACTGCTACGTGTATAATTAATAAATATCTGCAGTGCAAACATTTTCTAAGCTACCACTCCAAACTTTTAAAACCAATCTATAACTGACCAGGTCAGAAAATATCAGGACCAATAGGAAAGACTTCCTTCTAAGCAATGTTCTCTTAATTACCAAACAAACACCATTTTTCCTCACAAAGCTTGAAAACTGTTTACCAAAAACATGAAAACTGTTCCATTTAGTCTTCTCTGTGCATACATAAGTTCTATACATACAAAAATCAATTAATATAAACAGTTTCATATGCAACTTTTCAAGCAACCTAACTGTGCATTATTCTGAAGACCACAGTTTGAAGCTCTGGAATACAAATAGCAGAATTTTACATAAGTACTTCTAATATCTGCCTTTACCAGCCTGGATAGCTGCGCCACCTTTACAAGTCTTTGTGGTCTTATGCAAAGCTTCTTGAGAAAGCACCTCCTGCTTATATCTGATTTTTGTCTTAAATGAGTGCCTCTGATCCTGCTTTGATCTTCTTGTTTAAGTCAGTCGCACAGAATGAGAGACTCAAGTCACATGAAAATCCTTACCATGTTTTTAAAAGCTATCATTCAATACTTGGGGGAAAGCAAGACTGTTAAAAAACTTTTACCAAGATTTCTGTAGAGCTGTGATTGAAAGAGGTCATTTTTAATTTTTAGAGTAATGTCAATCTATTTCAAAGAATTTATTTTCTAAATCTATTTAGGCAAAACATCTTCTCAGTTTAGAAGGCCGAGTAATAAAATCAAGAGCTTCTAGTTCAGTATTTTCAAACAATCAAAATAGGCAGAATGCCTGTTAATTTCATTTAGGTGAAGACAATTCATTGTGAAATTACATTTCAGAACATAGCTAACCACACTCCTATAGAATCTAACGGAGTAAGGGAACAACGTCCGTACGCCAGCCCAGTCAGGCTGCTGTTTCAAAGGCAATGTTACTCTTCTATCTCAAGCATAACTCAAAAGTGTTTGAACACAAATGATAGCTACAGGTCTGTAAGGTAATAAAATTTAGTACTATATTCTGATATATTTTGTCACAGACCTACATAGTATACACACAGGCATCTATCTATTTGAAAACTGGTAAATTCCAGATACTCTTTTTCCAAGCGTTTGTACATAGAAACTGGATTATCAGCAAGGAACCGTCAAACTGATGTCATCAACTCCAACTGAAGATTTTCCTGTCTGGAGACAGCATAATAAAAGATTAAGAACCCTTCCCTTTCAAAGCATGCTCACCTTGTCCATGGACTGCTCAGTATCAGGTGTGTAGGAGATTCCTTTGGCCCATGACTGGTTCAGAAGTGAAGATATGCTGATCACCCAGCTAGCAAGTCAAGCAGAACAGTAAAATATAAGACCTTTTCTCTGAGGGCAGCGCTAATGTACGTCTGTCCTCTGTACCACTAATGCTTTTTTCCCCAAAGCCAGTATGAAATTGATTTCTTTGACATGTCTATCCCTCTCCTAAATCCGGATTAAATTAGCCAACATCTCATTTCAAAAAAATAATGGGAAGATGAAGGAGGGAGCAAACGAACAACGTGATTGCTTTTTTCCCCCTGTAGGAAACAGGATCAAAGCAACAAGCTAGTCAACCCAAAGGCTTTCCAACAGAGTTCATCTCTTGTCAGTCTGTTACTGTCAAAGCAGTTCTCCAAAAAGCATCACTTTTTTCTTTCCTAGACAATTATTTTCAAGTATTTAACATTCTGTTGAACTTAAGCCTCATACCTTAGCAACAGAAGTCCTATACGTGTTCCTTGGCAGATGGAAACAGCATCTTCTCAACTAATGATTCAGGGTATTATCTTAACCCCTGTCAGAAGTTTGTCTGGAGCCATTGTATGCCTTCTTTGTGATTTCTACCATCCAGTTATTAAATTAAACCAATAGATGCCCACAGCAAATATTTTATTAACACAGTAAGGACTCCAGCAACTTTCCGAATAATTCACATACAGAAGTCGTATAAATTATACATCTATAAGCTTTTATCGTTCTCTTCCTGGTTAATCTCGCAGTTCTGCCCAATCAGAAATTTTCCTTCTTTTTCATACTATGCCTAACTGCATTAAAGTATGAAATATCTATGCACAAAAACCGACCACAATAATTTGGACAGTTTTGACCATTTCTATAAGGTAAACACAGAATTTCCACTGCAATGGATTTATATGCAAAAATATTCAGTACTATTGCCCTAGACAGTGCCAATAACCTATAATTTGATTGTAAGCATCCCAGCACAGCTGAGTGACAGCTATAATGGAATCAAATTGAAAGCTTACAGCGGTCCAAACTGTTGGTTTTCTTGGCTGAATGAATTAGCCAAAACTAATGTTTAAAGTCTGCCTGTGAAAAGACTTTAAGACTTCCTAGTCTACAGGTAATTGTTTTTCTTTCTTTGAGTTATTCTTCTAATGTTACATTAATATTCTGAGCTGTAGTTTTACATTGGCATTTATTTTGTAACAAGCTCAAACATGAGAAAGCAAATGTTTGCCTTTAAACACAAATAAAAGAAAAATGGAAGTTATTATGTGAATAAAGCTTTCCTTTCTCTCCAGTGTTCTTTAATCAGTTAAGAAACTAATACACTTGTAGAAAGACAGGAACACTGATTTGTGCATTGTATTACCGAAATCCTGTCAAATATATCATAATAGTTTGTTCTTGACTTTTACAGAGGATACACCTGAACCCACACTCTATATTAACTGCAGAAATGAATTAGCTGGGGGAAAAAAAAATTATATCCTATATTACAGGAGTTAAGTTCTCAAAGGATAGGTGTAGAAAGGAAGCCTCCACAATACGAAACACAGAATGGAAAGACAGTGTGATTCCTTTATGACTGTGCTGGTTTTACTGGAGGACGGCAAGAGAGCAGAGGCCCTACTGTAAGAGTCTGGCAGTAACATCAGGCTCTCTTTGGATTCAGGCTGAAGACTTCCATTCTAACCAGCACATCCAGCAAGGTATTAAAAAAGAGGATGCCAGAAGCCTTGCCGCTGAGCTTTTAATGTGTCTATCACCTAAGCTTAACAGGTGAATTGTAGAATGCTCCCACTCCTGATGTGTGTTCATCATGTGTGGGTGGGTTCGGTTTTTTTCTCCTCTTGGGACTAACAGATTTGAAATTCTGTATTTCTATTTCCAAATCATTTAATAAACAATTAGCAATGCTTCCTTAACAGTGTGGGGAACACGAAGTCATCAGAAATTACATTCTAGGGCTGCAAAACACAGTAACGCCAGAAGCAGAGTTAGCCCTTGTAAAATTTTCAGACTACTAGCCTAAGTGCTTATTTATTACACCGTTCTATCTGACCTACTTAGCCACTGTGACTTACAGTACTCTTTCTGCTGAGAGAAATGCTTTCCTCCTCCACTGTGACTTACCGTTCTTTTTCCGCTGTGAAAAATGCTTTCCACCTCCACATCCACCCTCCCGGTCATTTGCCTGGAATGTTTCAAATGTTCACTCAGGTCAGATCAAAGACTGCTTCACCAATCAGCTGTGAAGCTCTAGGACATCTACATTTATAAATCCTCCTGCTAGTTTCAGGATGCAGCTTAATTGTCTTGCAGAAGGGTCACCTGCAATACTGGGGCCAGGATTCAATGACCTTTCCACTCCCACGTTCCTCTTGTAAACAAATATGTCACTGAAAATTTGTCATTATCTATGTTATTAATTATTGATCTTTAAATACTCACTTTGAAAAAATTTGATCAGACTTCAGCTGTTCAACATAACTTCAGGAACACCATACACTCTGGCTTGGGTGTCTTCTCCAGGAAATTAGAATAGAAGTAATCTCCAACAGGTCTGGAGCTGAACAAAGGATCACACTAAAAGCACTGGCCAAGAGCAATATCTAATTCTAGGCTTAGCTCTAGATATTAACCAGTAAAAAACAGTATTTAATGCATGTATTTAGTATTTAATATAAAATAGTATTTAATGCACCAGTTCCGTACAAAATCCCAAGAGCCTTAATTGTAATAGGACACACTCGCAAGGCATCGTTGTTGATTTCAAGACCTAACTGAAGGTTGTACACATCCCTTCGCAAAGTTCTAGTCTTTTCTCCGTTACAAAAGTGTAAGGTGTAAAACAGCCTCATGTTACACTGACTCTACCAAACTGGCAAATATTTTAATAAGACAACAAATAAAGCTTCAGAAAAAAAAAAACAAAAACAAAAAAAACAAACTCACAACATTCGTATTGGTTGATAGCAGTGTTCACAAAAATACGGCTAAAGAAATTCTCCTGCTGCTTATTTAAATGGCCTGTACGTCTGCTAGAGCCAACCTAAGCATTAGATTGTCTGCTAGATAAGAAGAGATGTGAATCAATGAGCAAATTACTTGAGCCAGTGCACTGCCAAATCGGAACCGAGAGTGACCAAGTGGGAAAGTACATTAGAGTTGCAAATATCTTCCGCATCCATACTTAACACAATCTGCAAGATGCAGGTGACTGCCAACACAAAGATGCAGGCAGTTCATGACAAAAACGGTTGTCTCTACTGAAAAGAACAGAACAAAAAAACAAAAAAACCCCAAACCCTATTTCTTTTTTGTAATACTGAGAGGAAATTCCAAAGCAAAGCAGTGTTATATCCTTATTTGAACTGCAGCAGTGCTTAGGATCCTGCCGCGGTTCTAGGTGGTATACGGTACTACGGTGTTATCCCACTTTTTGAATGGTGAACTCCAAATGCACTGTGCTCATCTTTTAGAGTTGGTTGAAATATAGGGAAAAATCATATGCATTTTAAAATGCATATTCAAATGAATTATTTAGCTTTTTGCTTTTTTTTTTTTTTTTACAGGAGTAATTTCCATTTTATAAATGTGTCTGGAGTACCCTCAGAGTTTGGAGGGTACTTCTGATTTTGTTTTGTTAGGGTTAAAAATGTCACTTAACAGAATTTTTAAAGAAAACTTTTAAAATATGTCACAACTTGACTGAAATGAACAATCAAATTTATCAATGCAAGAATCAAAATGTACCACAATCTAGCAAGCCAGATTAGAGACATAAAAACTTAAAAATATTCTGCTGACACACAAAGTAATTAATCCACTGAGAGCTCTTATTAAAATCTTTTAAGATGGAAAATATTTTTTTAATTTTTTTTTTAAATAATCCTAACTCAAGAAAAGGAGTGATTTTGACAAATTTCAATCAATAGTAGCTGTTTCTCTCAAGGTCAACATACATATTTCTCAAAACGTTTATAAAGAATTTTAAAATACAGTGTACATCGTTACTTGTACTCACACTGTCAAATTAGCCTCAAATTATATTTTTATATAATATTCCTTCCAAGGTCAGTATTTAAAAGCATAGCATGATATAATAGCTGTTTTTGCAATCGTTACAGGGAAGAACTATTTCAGCTATTCTTCATCTTTTCACAGAGAACTTTATCTGAGAAGCACTATTAAAAATGACAAACTTCACTGGAAAATTAAGGAATTAAAAGGAAGTGCCTAATAATACAAATTCCATGAAAGCTATTCATTAAACATCTTCAAAAATTCTCAGGAATGTCAATAATAGTATAAAATTGTACCCGTTTGCTGAAACGTAGTTTTGAATGAAATGTTGCGCACAAATTTTGATCAATTCAGAATGAAACAAATGTCAAAAATGTCAATTCTCCATGAAACAGAAATTCAAAAAGTTTCAATTTGTTCTCACGTAAATGTCAGTATTTATCACACCGTGATAGCAGCAATGCAGTAACACTGAGATTTTCATAGTGCTTTCAATTGCCTTTTCTTCACTATGAGGTCACGGGCAGATCAAAAACTCAGGGATTACAAAAATATCATTATGTCTCCCATTTTAAAGTTGCATTTTCAGTACCAACTGCAAATACTGAAGTAGGATACAGTTTGATTTCCAAAGGAGAGGATATTAAAGTTACACACACAACCACAAACTTAGAAAATCAATTTATATCCTATTCATCAGGACTTCACCATCATTGTCCACATACGTCTTCACGAATATTGCAAGAAGCAACCATGCCTCAAAACAAGAATAAGAGAGTTATTTGGGGGTCGTATTTTCTCCTGTAACTTCAATCTTCTATTTCCATACTACAGAATAAAAGTTTAGAGATGAAGAGCAAGCAAACACAAAGCGGGTGTGAAATTCAAAATGTAATGCAAGTAAAATGAAGCTCTTTGGTAAATCATTCACCCGCCACCTTTCTTGTCTAACACGTTAAATTGGATTTAAGCGACATGTTACTCTTTACAGATATTTCACGTTTAGAATGGTGATCTTATAGTCTATTACCTTACACAGTTCCTCCTACATTTTGAAAGAGACCCTTACAGTAGTAGACTTGTATTTATCATCAAGCTCCTTCATCTCCTGGAGAAAGCCAGTTGTCAATATAAAGATAAAGCAAGCTAAACCTAAGTAGGAACTTAGTATGAGACAGGCATGACTTCATAACAGTGTAGGAGAGTCTAGGACTAATATAAATCAAGATGTAAACAAATACCTTTTTGTCTGAGACCACAAAATCATTTAAAAAGGAGGGGGGAGATAATTGAAACTCATTTTTATGTTTAAAGAAAAGAAAGTATTGTGAAATTGAAGTTTATGTGGACTATTTTTTCGTAAGGTTCCACAAACAGCATAGAACTAGGTGTGCCTAAGAGTCGGGAAAAAAAAAAATTAAACGAAGACCCTATTTTTCCAAAGATTTACAAACACATTTCATTTGATACGTAATAAATGCCACCACTTCGCACTGATGGAAATACAGACAGACAACAGTCCTACCAACTTCAATGGATTTTATCCATGTTTATAACTATGCATATAAATCTCTCCAGGCTTAGGAACTTAGGCTGCTGCAGAAAGTGCTTAAATGGCAATGAACATTTTTTTTCAGCAAATTACTAAGCAATATTAGCATTTTCCTGTATTGCCAATTATCCCTAACTAGATAATAAGATCTACTCATTGGGAAATTTTCACAGTTTTCTGAACAAATTTTAGTTTTAAGATTTCTTGTGAGGTAAAGAGACCTGTGTATTACTTAGTAATATACACTAATAAATTAATAGTAGCCTGTGTGATTGGTTTTTTAGATCACATGATAATCATCCTTTTTTGGTAGATGATGCAATATTTCATTCGCCTTTCATAAATAGATCTAAGAGAGAAAGATACCAATTTCTCTTCATATTTACACAAATATCGTCAACAGGCCTTAAAATTCAGTTTCTATAAAGTCATACAAACAGAAGAAACGTTGCTTGAATAGTTAGAAAGGAATAAGAAGAAACACAGATAAGATAAAATTGGACATAGAAAATAATGGCGAATTCGGTTCTTACAATATGTTCAGCTCTAGATAAAGTGCAAATTTCCAATATTCAGCAACAATCAAAAATCTATCACATTTTTCACCCATGTTCACCTTAAAAGCCCTGGCCAAAATTCAGCGTAGCTGAAAAATTCAGATAGCATTCTAGATTTTGTCTTCAGTACCCCATTATTCCTGCTTCTGCAAGTCTGATAAGAACACTACGATGGAAAACACCATCCTTGCAATCTCCTGCGTAGATCGGAAAATCGAGGGGTTTTTTCTACCCGACATGGCAATTTGTCTTACACAGTTAGCATATGCCTTCATTGCTCATATTCAGGGGTTTGCTAATATGGCATCTAAACCAGACTTGATCTGATATTATACCAAAAACTGGCCAAATTCAAAGGACGTGAGTATTACTACTGAAAAGTCACACACAAATATTTGCTTGGTCATGGCATTCTTCATTTTTTCTGCACGACCTTTCATGACCAAATCCCCAGGCCTTCGTCCTGGTCCTGCTCAGATAGGCATGTGTGGGAACTTAAAATCTGTGCTTTCATATTTGAAACACTGGGGTCCTGAACCGCACTCTCCTGGTTTTATAGGTTTTCCCTCTTCCAACACAGTTGTGTTCTAGGAAGAAAGCAATATAACACCACAATTAATTCCTACCTGCTATGACAGTGCCCCCTCAGGGTAAAGATGATTTTTTACATTAACACACTGAAAGCTTCCACTGTGACTGACCTTAAAGACACTGACAAATTAATTACTTTGCTAGACAATATGGCATGGCAGCTTAAAGATTTGAGCAGATACCCAGCCAGCTAACATGCATGCTGCCATCTGCTGAATATGACAGCAAGGGATTTGTACTACTCTCTCTGAAAGAAAAGCTACGTAGAGCCTTCCAAGAAACACGTTACCAAACCCCTCATTCATAGCTTATTTCACAAGTCAAATAAAGACTGTTCGGGTTCTGTAAGAGAATTGGTAGTATCTCATGTTTCTTTGGCCCACAGGTTTAAAACGAACAAGGAAGCTATCTCACAGAATTCATTAAAGCTTTGGTTTTGAGCCCACTGCTTAACAGCTGGAGCTCAATATATATATGGAGCATATATTCAAAACGATCATGAGATTTGTATGAACGCTCACGCAGTGCAGATGTGAGCAAGGGAGGTCATAGTTTATGTACCTCACTGTCAAGCCTCGGTGTTACCCTGATTTAAAGAGCTCTCCTCTGGCTTGAGATAAAAAAAAGCGGCAATAATATATAAACTGAAGTTCCGGCAAAACAATGGTCAGGGGCCAGCACAGAGAAGTGACTTTTTTTAAAAAATTAATTCTGAGAAAGCTTGATACCGTTCTTACAAAGACTACAGCTATCTTCTGAAAAAAAGCAGAGCATACCAAAACACCATACCTTTTTTTTCTTTTTGTTTTTCAATAAAACCACATCAAATTAGAAAATTGAGTAATTTCTACGCTGCTGTTCCTGTAAATAAAAATATACAAACTGGCCTAAAACTATATATACACATAAAAATACATACATATATGTATACATAAAACTATATAATATACATCGTATGAGTCCAGAAATACATACTGATGGAAAATACGGCACCTATTTTTTCACAGATATGTTGAGGGATAAGATAGGTGGCTCCAAGTCCCTCACACAGCAGAAGAGGCAAGCCAGTTGTGCAGATCACCGCTGTTCCCATTGATACAGGATCATAGGATAATTCAGGCTGGAAGAGACCTTAGGAGGTCTCCAGTCCAAACTGCCACTCAAAGCAGGGTCAGCTGTGAAGTCAGACATGGTTACTCAGAGTTTTATTCAATCTGGTCTAGAAAACCTCCAAGGATAGACTGTACTACCTTGCTGGGCAACCTGTTCCGCTACATGATTATCCTAATGGTGAAAAAGGGTTTCCTTATGTCTTGAAATATGTGCTATTTATAGCTTTTATGTTTCCTGAATATCAGATATTGTAGGTATGATTCGCTTTTCAGATACACTAGATGTAAATGAGGGATAGCTGTCCAAAAGACCAACAAATTTACTGGAATGTAAACCACAGTATGAGGGCCTGCTGGTTTCAGCTGGGGTAGAGTTAATTTCTTCACAGCAGCTGCTATGGGGCTGTGAACACAAATCTGTTTGGATTTGTGCTGGGAACAGTGTTGATAACACAGGGATGTTTTCGTT
>NW_008824053.1:1251083-1258338 GCF_000699105.1 Pygoscelis adeliae
CCAAGTCACCATTACGTGTGATGGAGCCCTGCTTTCCTGGGGATGGCTGAACACCTGCCTGCCCATGGCGAGGAGTGAAGGAATGCCTTGTTTTGCTTTGCTTGTGCGTGCACGGCTTTTGCTTTCCCTATTAAACTGTCTTTATCTCAACCCACGAGTTTTCTCACTTTTACCCTTCTGATTCTCTCCCCCATCCCACCAGGGAGGAGTGGGCAAGCAGCTGGGTGGTGCTTAGTTGCTGGCTGGGGTCAAACCGCAACAGAGGGAAAACAAGACCTTTTGCTTCAAAGCATACTTTTATTACAATTATTTATTATAGATGATTTAATCCAGTTATTCCCTCTAGAATTTATAAATGGGCTGATATCCCACAGAAAATTAAAGAAAATCTTTATAAATTTTCTTCTCTGAAGAAGAGATACTGTGTTTACTTTGACCAAGTATCACAGCCAAAGCTATGAATGAGTGGAATTCGAATGAATGGAATCATTTCATCTGTCCCTCTGTTGCTGCTGTGCAACAGGAGAGGAGTAAAATCAAAACAAAACTAGAGCCAACTCTCAAGTGTTTGGGGTAACACTGGGCAAATGGAATATGATAAAAAAGGGATAATATATCCCATGGGCAAGTTATAGTCTCCTAAATTTTATAGTGTAATGAGAAAACAGAAAACAAATTACACTGTATGTTGTGGAACACAGAATTTGCTGAGCTGTTAAGTCTACCCAGTGCAACTCTTAGTCAGCACACCTATACTGCTTCGAGACTTGGATGGAGCTAGTTTGGAGGTCTCTTCGCTCATGACAATTAGTGTATAACCTGGATAATCTCCTCATATATTAAGAGTAGATACCATTTGGTAATTGGCAAGAAACACACCAACTTACTTTTTAGAAAGACTTACTTTAGAACCTAACAAATGTTGTATGAAGTAAACCGAAATACCTTTTTAAAATATTTCTCTTCCTAACATTTACCTTTTAAAAAGCTGTTTCCCTACCTAAACTGATCTCAGAGAGAATACTGACACATACTTTTCACAGCCACAATCCTACATCAGTATTCAAAATCTAATCTTACAGAAGCACCAGAGGAATGCCAGTCAGCATCAGCTTAGACAATTACTTTTTTCAGATTAGTTATATTCTAGCATCCAGCTAGAATTAAAATATCAAATATGTGTCAACCAACAAAAAACTACCATAACAGTGCCGGAGTTTGCGTCACCAGCTATAACAAGCATTGTTCTTGGCTATATGGGACAGAACCACAAATATTGCAATAGTACCACAAAGAGCACCATACTACCAGTTTCTTTTAAAAATTGAAACTGATTAAAAATCAAAGCAATGAACTACCGTATGACAGAAAACACCCACCTCTTAAGCTCATTTGTCTTTGTGACAAGTTCGTGTGCAAACTTTTCTTTCTCCATTCCAGCAGAAGTTTCTACACAGAAGACAGACGTGAGATACTAGATACACTGATTCTTCATTTGGGGAAAAATATCAGGTATGAAGGTAACATTCACAACCTTAAAATAGAACAGAACATAAAATCCATCAGAATGTTTGCATCATAATTTATAATCACAACCTAATCTTTCTTCTAAGTACTTGTGCCCTTAAGTGATTATTGACGAAGACTGGTATTGCAATCGGACTTTTAGTAGTGATTCCTTGTTATTATTTTTATTATTTTGAGAGCCAGTCCTGCAGGATGCTGAGCCCCAGGAACTCCCCAATGATCAACAGTTGAGGATGCTTGAGACCTTTCAATTCCCACAAACATCAGGTTGTTACACAGGAATATTGCAAGCAGCCTCTTTACTATGACACTCTGGTCGATAAATATCCAGCTATGAGACCCAAACTAGTTCTGCTTGCATATAAACGTTTAGAGAATTTAAATTACTATCAAAATAAATTCATAAATGTGTCATCATACAGCATACTGCTCTGTCTTTGTTCCTTTTGCAGTATGTGTTTGCAAAGTACATTATGTTCTAAATTAGAAGAAATACTTAATATTAAAACATCCTACAGATTCCTAAGACTTAGCTGGGGAATTAATTCTCTGATCATCAGCTACTTAGCTCAACTTTAACTGTGACTTGACAGGCTGCAAATTATGTATTTTCAGAGGTAATATTCATTTTTAAATTATGCCAAATGAAAATTTTACTGTTCAAAAATTATATTATTCCTACTCACATTGAGTAATTGTACCTTCTTTATTTTCAAAGTCTGTCAGCCAAACCAAATTTCTATTACCCAACTGACTAGATTTTGCTATCTGCACTAGAATTCTGAAATAAAACACATTTCAACCTTAGTTCTCCGAGTCTGACTTATTGTGTGTGATCATGCAATTTTAAGAACAGAGTTCATCAAGAATACATTTACTGTCCTTGTGATCTTTTAAAAGAGAACCTTAATCCTTAAGTTTTATGATATTTAAAATTGTAAAAGTCACACATAACCAGTAACACACTTAAAGGCCACTCTGATGGGATATGTTGTATTGCGCTTGTCCATATTGGAAGGGGAAAATAAGAGAAAGCTTGCGAGCAGAGTTCCATAATCTTCTAGGAAAAGCATTTTTGGTAGACAAGCATTCTTCATATATGCTGCCACTTTCATGAAGAATGCCATTCCTACATTTCAGACTGATGTAATCTTTAATTACATATTTTCCTTTCTATTTATACAGTAATTTACCTTTAAATATAACTGTTTTATAAATCTGAAAAGACTAGAGCCACACGGTGCTCTAAAGTAAAGATGATACTAACTCCTAAAAGGCCAGAAAGATTTATTTTAACTTGTTTTTGATGCATAAATGAAGTCCTGAATTAAAAAAAGCATAAATGATAGCTGAAAGAAAAACAAAGCAAACCGGAGCACTTCATAGAAATATTTACAAATATTGATATTCATATTAGCTTTACATAGAACTTACATTTCCACGGAGTTATGTCTTTGTTGTATTTCATATGAACTCTAAATACCTGGGAATACTTCACTAGGGCAGTTTCTTCACCAACTGAAATCAAGGTCAAACTTAAACTTCAACAGAAGTAAATTCCAGGTGCGGATCAGTTTTAGAGAAGGAGTTGGAGATCTGAAAGAGGTGCCCAACTCTCTGGTTCCCTATTAAACCTGTCCACTTCATCCAGTACCTAAATATTTCTGTACGTCTGTCACGTGCAACTGTGTATACTTCATAGAAGCCAGTAACAATTATGCCGATTCACAGCTACTTGCATCTACAGGACACGTCGCGCTGGCATTGACAGTAAGCTCATGGGGAAGTAACATTAGTATTGCGGTTCTTCAGAACCTTGAATTTTAACTATTTTCAGTGCACTCTTATAATAAGAGATATATACAAAGGAAGGTAATTTTCACAGAAAAGTTCCTAAAAAAACTCCAAGTAACAAAAATCCGTTTAAAAGATTCACTTTTGAGAGAGCAGGGAGTAGGAAAAACATCAACTGCTAGATTTATTTTCAATAATTATTTAGTCACCTTTCAATTTTGATAATGTACAGAAAAACAAAATACATTTTTCAGGTATTAGTAGGATTTCAAACAATACTCAGTGTTGACCCAATTGCACAATTCTATTTAGTAAAGTAATCATCACTAGGACAGTTACACTGATAAAACATGCTTCTAAAAGCTCATTTCAATACTGTAACTAATATAGCAACGTGGATTAGGAAGCGAGTTTGTAGTATTGACAGATTCCAAAAAAGATGACCCTCCTTACATCACTGATAACTATAAAGCATATTTCAATCTGATGGCAAAATCTATCCAAACATAAGCAAATTTAATAATTTACAGTAGTCCTGAATTTTGTCCCGTATCTGCAATGTCTCTGTATTTTATTTAACATCTACATACCCTTCACCGGCTAAATTAAATGAATTGGTATTTTACTGATTTTTCTATTCACCTCATTTAACAACACTTCAAGCATTCTGTTTCTCTCACGTTCCTTACAAATATGATCAAATACAACATCTACCATAAAAGTTCAGCTTCTATATCATTGATAGCTTAATTTTGTTTTTATCTTCTTCTCTCTTTACTCTCGTTGAAATATCAAAATCTCTTCTGTAATGGAAGACACATTTATGCTCTCCAAGGACATTTCGGCTCCGTTAAAGTCAACGAGGGTCAGCATTCAACCCCTCTTCCCAATTCCTTTAACTTTTCATTCTTATAATAAACATGGAGAATGCCTAAAATTCAAATCTGGACCACTTTCCTAACTTAGTAGAAAATTCAACTCCCATGACATATTCAGTGTAAGACCCACTTCATGAAAAATTTTCTTGTCTAGAAAAAATATCTGATAGCACTGCAATTAAAAATACAGTTTTCAGATGTGACCTGCTATAAATAATTTAAAGACTGTCTTTCTACAGATGCATATGTATGTTGTCTTTTCTCCTAACTCCCGTCAGTACTTTCGAGCTGCCAAACTCAGATTGCAGAACTTGGAACTTATTTATATATAATTCAGTCCCTACATCCAATTTATCAACTTCAGTTTCCAGCGTACCCAAGTGAAGAAGTATGTGTCTTATTCCAACTGCTAGCAATACATCTTGCAATACAGCGGGAAAAAAAAAGTTGTTATAACTTTAGCCACACACGGAGAATATCCTTCACTATCTAGACCGGCTGTATTCAGCATACCTCCATTTTGCTAATACTCTGTCACCGATGCCTGCAGGAGAGCTTCTCATACCTCTTTTCTTCTCTCTCATGACTATTTTACCCTGACTGCAGCCATCTCCACACGAAGAATTCAAGAAGAAATGTAATTCATGTAGAATTTCATAGATTTTTAGGATTATTAAAAGCTTTGCTAAAGAGAGATCTTCAGAATCAGGTATTCCCTTGCCGCTTTGGGGCGTACAGCAGAAATAAAAACTTCTCACATGGACTTGAATTTTGTTTAATTTTTCAGATACGTTTGAAGCAACCCAATTATTTCAGGTCCCAATTGCTAGTGATTCTCACCACTCCTCAGACAGCCCTTTTCTGACAAAAAATGACTAGCCGGGTTTCTAGAGGGTGGAGGAGTAAGACTATTACATATTTTCTTTTTCTTCTTAACAGATTGTTAAAATCAAGCAGAACAGAATTGGGTCACTTTATGCCACCCTTTTGAAACACGTTTTGCTACCTTTTTATACATCAAACAAATTATTAGTTTGTAACACGTAAAAGTATCTGAGGAGTTCACGACATCTGAAATCTCACTTTTTTCAGGGGCCTGGGGAAAGGTTTGTTTTATTTTTAACTTCTACTCTTCAGTATTTTACTGATTTCAAAGACGGACAGCCCAAGCAGCACCGGGAAGTGGACTAACATACCACACCGCTGAAAGTCTTCAAAAAGTTTGCATTCTACGATTAATTTAATCGCTCATACATTTTGTCAATTTTATCTATGATAGACCGGAAAAAAGGAAGGGGAGAAAAGCGTGGGGGAAATAAAGGTAGGGAAAATAAGAGAACTTGTCACTGAGGTACTCCAGAAAAGATCTAAATACCTTCGTACCTGCCTTTGTGACTTTAGAATCTATGTTCTTTTTTCATAAGAAATTGTTTCTTTTGAAAGCACCGTTCACTTTGTCCTTTGGAGAACCTCAGATTTTCAGTGCTTTGGTACCATTACTTTACTTATTATTGAATCCATATTAATATATGCAGCTGTCATTTTTTGTAATTTTTATCATTATTTCATAGAAAATAGACCTTTTACATCTTTTCTACAGAAAAAAAACCCAACTAGTCTCCTTTCTATATCTTTTTTTTCTTTTTTTTTTGTAGAAGGAAATTCAATAGACTCTGTATCAGAGGGGGTTCTCTTTCCATTGTAGACGCTGGAATGTCAATGGAAGCTCATTCATAAATTCTATAATTTCCTTTTCTTGCAATAAAGAACCACACTTTGCAGATCTACCTTCCACGGAAATGAAAGACTATATCTTTGTAAAAGATACTGCTGACCAAAGGGGGCTTCTCGAAGTCATCTTGGCATAAAACATACATTTTGATTCACTCACAAAAGAATATCTGGTTATTTTAATCCTAGAAGAAATTCAGAACTCAAAAACATAACAAACCACTGCAGGAAAAGTTGGCGTTTTTGATCTGGGAACATTATGCCAAGGATATGCAATCTTTTCAGAGAGCACGTGGGCAGAACAGTTTCTGCTCCATTTGTCTTTCAGTGGTGGTCTTAAGTCTTGAAGACAGAAGACACCGATCTCGTAGACTTGGAGAGAGTTAGAAAACCATGCCCTGTCCACGCTCAACCAAAACATCCTCCCCCAAGCTTGATTTTTATTTTCTTACACTGAAGTTTTGCTTCTTTAAGGATATTTTCATCCTATTTTTCTCTCTGTTAAGACGACATAGCGCCTAAAAATCCACAGCAGCGTTGGCCTTTCTGTGCTAGCTGCTGAAAAAGTGCACAACGTGGCCCCCAGAGAATCTAATCAAGACAAAAAAAAATTGCCAACTGTAAAGCTAATACATTTTTACCATGCAAAGCTGAAAAACTCATTTAGAAGAATCTTAGTTATGATCTTATAAATAAGGTTACCCTGACCATAAATCATGAGTTTGAGTCTTTTAAGGGAAAATAATTGAAACTTTAACATACTTTGCCCATGCTAACAGGATGGAGCTGTTGTAAGCGTGATTTACGTTTGGGCCATACTCAGCTGTGCCGAACGCGCAGCCCTAAGGAAGCCAAATCCCTGCCTGTACCTCCTCATCCGTAGCCGTGGAAGAGCGACCGCGAGCTGCCGAGCAGGCAGACGGGCCCACCCAGAGCCTTGGCCGGCAAACCAGCCTTGGCCGACTACAAACACGCTCGTTGAAGCAGAGAAAAGGAAACTGCTGGCTGCGTGCTACAACATGGCGTTGGGAGGGCTCCCAGAGGAGTCTTCAACCAACGACCTCCACCAGCCTTCACCTATACAGGCCTTCCCGCCGCAGCTCCGGCCAAAGCAAGGAGACACGATGGTCCCTCGCCGGCCCGCGGTCCAGCTGGGAAGCAGAGCGGTGGCTTTCCCCTCACCGGGGCTCAGCCGAGCCCTGACCTAACTTTCTAGGGCGGGGGAGTGAAAGGGCGGGATCCCCCTTCTCCTCCGACCGCCCTCTCCCCGCTGCGGCACCCGCAGCTCCCCGCAACAGCCCGCCCTTGCCCCTTTCCCGGTGCCA
>NW_008824053.1:1259636-1270633 GCF_000699105.1 Pygoscelis adeliae
GGGCACTGGAAGCGGGGATCGACAGCCTCCGACGGGAAATAAATTTGTGTAGAGCGGAACCGGAGGCATCACGTGAAGCCGCTGGTTTTAGTCCTACGGCCACCGCTCCAGGCAGCTGCAGAGTTTCGTTATTTTCGGATGCGTTCAGGTCGCCAAAAGATCCCATATCTGATGGTGAAAGAATGATAAAAGTAAACAATATGTTTTAGCCATGCAACCTGGCTTGGGAAGGTGATGTTAGATTAAATCATCAAAAAAAAAAAAATCAGAATTGCACTATACCACTTAAGAGGAACGATGGCTGAAACCCCCTAGGCCTGCAGTTGTCCGTAGTGCTGCATCTTGGAGATGTACAACTTGTCTCATTTGTCTTTTTGTGACACGCAATCTTGTAAGCGTGAGCATCATAAAAAGGTAACGAGGGAGAAAACATTCTTATAGTATTGCAGTCCGTTACCAGCAGTAGTTCATACCACCTTGCCACAATTTATATTGTATGTTGGTTGAACGTCATTTTAGTGACAGCGTTCAGGTACCAGACAACATACGAGGCAATGTTCAGCTCTTCTGGCAGGTTCTTTCCTTTAAAATAAAGGAATTAATCACATACAATTAATCATATCCAAATATGTACTGAATTTCCAACAATGTGAAAGGGACGTTGCTCCTCTTTAAAAATATCAAGAGAACTTAAAAAGCAATTCAGTGGAAATCTGATTTACGGCTGCAGTATTCTGACCGCTTTTTAATCAGTAAGATACAGTGACAACTTAAAGAAGCAGGAGGTGATATAGGATTAATAACATCAGCTAAATAATCAATTATATCAATGTTATTAAACAGGAGCTATTTGAAAGTATCAGCTAGCACTGTCTCTGTAAAGAGACTTCATCAGGCAATGCACAGGAGTTCCACATCTGTGTGAATAGCAGCACACGGTCACATTATAACTACAGGTTTCTACACACACATTTTCCTTTATTTTTCTATCTTCTATTACACTTGGCGAGATCTGTTAAAGTTAAGAGACTTAAAGAGGCTGTGTGAAAGCAGGAAAAGCAAAATTTGTATCACTGTCTATCCACAGAAGAGTCAAACCACTAGTGAAGCAAACAAGCTTCATCTGGCAGAATTAGTCTTTGAGTTTGGGTGTCAGAGATACGCCCCAAAATAACAGTGGGAAGAAACGCTCCCTCTTATGTGTCTGTCACCATCCAGCACTAAAAAGCAGGATGAGCCACTGGAATGAAACAGCATAAATTAACTTCTGAAACTTTGCTTCTAGCCCTTTTTGCTGTGGCGTACTGTGCAGAGGGCATAAAAATGGCCTTTTATTCTCCACTCTGTGTGATGTTTTCAGGGATATTAAAATGTTCATTGCCGGCTCTTTTAACTTTGTGAAGGGGTCATGAGCCAGAAAGCTCACAAGTCCTTAAGATTATGTAAAAATAAGAGCCCTTAATCAAAGTCTGGTGTTTATCAGAGCTAAATTGGGTTTTCAGAAATGAAAACATGAGATCAAATGGTTGCTCAGATCCTTGGCTAAGATGCTACACCACATTCAGCATCAAAAGATGCCACATGGCAGATAATCATTCAGTTTTGTTGACGATGAACAACAGATTTCATATTTCTGTGAAAAATTATATACGTAAAATGTTTACAGGTTTTTTTAGCAAATAAGTACAAGTTGCGGTTGAAATCTCACTTTAGAAATGGACGTAGTGCTCAGTTATTTGTCTTGCTTTATGCTAAACTGAAATGGAATAATAACATTCTGCCCTGCAGGTTGGGAAGCAAATATATCATATGAAATTAATTGTAGGAAACAAGGGGATATTAAATTATTTCTTTTCCAAAAAGAATTGTGCGATATGCTCATGACTAGACAGACAACTTTTTACATGCCCTTGACACTCACAAACTATTCAGCTTACGAAAATAAATCACATAGACATTTCAAAGTACACACAATACATTCCTGTTGATGTCTTACATCATTAATATTCAAGTAATAACTTGTTTTACTGATCAAGTGCTTTAAAATAATGCCTGGGAAAAGCAGCTTTGATTTAGTACCAGGCCATCACTGACTCAAGGCTGCTGTCCACAGGCACCCTTATTATGACAGGGCTTTTATGCTAAACTTACTAGGTTATTTACTGATTGTAAAGTGTTTAACTATCGCCATCTTATGGCAAAACGTGTAACAAAAAATATATATAGTTTATTCTTAAATCTCGGGAACGTTAAGCTTTTATTTCAACCATAGTAATTTATTGCCCATGCTTTTGTATTTCTTTTTTTTCCCCCCTGCTAAACATGATATAGAATATTGACCCGCTCTGGAAATTCTTCTTTAACAAATGGAAGACAGCTCACTACTGATTAATTTTAAGCACCCTTAGTGCTAATTACAGAATATCACTTTTAAGAGACTTATTAAATGTTACATCTGTTCATTTGATTCTAATTTTTCTCTGTATTTACATAGAAAAATACAAGACAATATAATTATTCATGATAATATATTTCAGTAAAGTCTTAAAGGAGAATCCAGGAAATTATAGAGCCTTCAGTTATACTTAAGTCTAGCTATAGGGGAAGGACTTAGAACAGAAAATCTTTCCTTTCTCCTACACTTAAGTGCAGTATCTTGAAAGAAGGAACTATTAAATATTAGGAAATTTCTAAGAGTTACTGCTAGGTGGCATCTCTGTGCTGCTTTTCCGCAAGCCTGGAGTTTTCTGTAATGACCTTCGTAGTATGTAAAGTGGACTTCTTTTATAAGGGTTACGTTTGCTGGCCATCATTTGATAATCACAGTAGTATAACAAGTAAGCGTTTTAGAGTGATTTCTTTCTGTGTTTTCTTCTCCACACAGAAATCAAGCTCAGCAGGTTTCAAAGTCTAGATGGCATTTTTTAAGTTGAAATTTGAAAATTTAAATAGATCTGAAAAATATGTTGTTTTCCCATTAGATGCATATTGCCTGCAGGTAACGGGGCCTCTGCCTTTCTTCTGTATTTGGTCAAGTCGTAAGCCAATAAAGGAGGAACAATTCACAAAATACACAAAGAAGAAGCTGAAGCAGAGAAGGTGACTGTCAGGAACAGGAAATGCAGTATAACAGCCGTAGCTATCCAGCTGTAGCTCTACAAACCGTGTTTCCAGTTGGCTACAGATTTAACACAGTTATAAATCTCAAGTTCAAATCCATGAAGTTCATAAGGGGCCTATTAAGAAATTAACGGGCAGTCCTCAGAGAGGCTCCAGTCTGTTTTGGGCATCGAAATCCCCTTTTTCAATACTGTAGTGGCCTGGTTTCGGCTGGGATAGAGTTAATTTTCTTCCTTGTAGGTGGTACAGTGCTGTGTTTTGGATTTAGGATGAGAATAATGTTGATAACACGTTGATGCTAGTGTTGCTAATTAACTCTATCCCAGCCAAAACCAGGACATGTAGTATGACAAAAATGCTTCAGGGCATCACTTTGGCATTCTTACTGGATCCTCACTGAAAACCAGGTAAAATTCAAAAGCCTTGTGTCAATCTTCACAGCAGTTGTCTGGGAGGAGTCCTCTCAAAGACCATCTTTCACAAGAACAGCAATCTATCCTACTGCTTCACTCCACGAGGCAGCGGATTTCTTGTCTAAGATGAAACCTAGCGAAAGTGAGGACTTTGCATGCCTGGGTTTGAATACAGAACTCTTTTCATGAGGCAGCATTCAGGAACAAGTGGAAAACTTCTCTTACTTACAGAAATGAACTGAAAATTTTGGAATTGCATTTAAACCTCAGTGGCATAAAAACAGAATGAAAGAACATACCTCAGAATTCCAGACCCAGATCTATTCTTCACATGTTTTTAAACCAAGATAGGTGACACAAGCAGATGTTTCTCTACACGTTAATCATTCCACCTAAGGACACAGCCAGCATAATTCTTAGTCCTCCAAGCCAGTAAAAAACAGAAATACAGTAGCAGTACATATTACTCTTAAAAATACTTTGAATGGTCTACAGAAAAAACATTCAGGAGTTAAACATTTTTATGTATTTGAAGAATTCTGAAAGACAATCAAAGAGCTTAAATTGTACTTGTTTAATATAAGGATACAGTGTGCACTACTTCCCACGTGGTCAGCTAGTAAGTGTGCACTTGGTGCACCTACAGAACAGAACGATTTACTGTTCACCTGATCTGACCTCATTTTTCAAAAAGGAGTTCTTTCACAAAAAAAAAAAAAAAAAAAAAGCTCCAAATCTGTCCCCCTTCAGTATTTTGACTTACCTTTTTTTTCTACGAGGAAATGATCTTAATGCATCCACAGGGAGATCTCTTAAGAACTCTCAAAGTACACAGCATCAATCTTCATGCGCTTCGTCCTGGCATTAATGATGTTTTTGTTGAGTTTGCTAAAAAGAAAAAACAGGCGATAAATATCTTAACCATTCCTTTATTCAGTCAGCTGGGAAATTTTCCTAACACTAGAAAGAAATTCACGTTCTAGAGGACACAATTACTTCAGTTCTAAGTTATCTTTACCACAAATTCAGAAAGTTGATTCTTTTGTTTGTCTTATTTGCACTGGAACACGTTGAACGTTAACCAGAAAGGACAGCGCATGTTACCCAAGAAGTAAGAATACAGGTGAAACAGAAGTGTAAAGGTGGCTGTTTTGTAGTGACAGCTGCGTAGAACTCTAATTTAGAAACGGACAGAAAGTTGCAACTTCAACAACTCTGATTATGGCACATCACTATTTAGGTATCTGAAGGACACCCATCCACCGCTGATGGCCACTTGGTATCTTTCACTGTCTGAAATAAAGGAGTTACCCTCATTTCAAGATGCAGGAATCGAACATGAGTAGTTCAGTTAAGGGAGCATTTGTCTCTGTTCTTGAATTTAAGATTCATATTACAATGTTTGGGTGATGGTGAAGTCCAAGCAAAGACATTTAATAATGTCTTAAATGACATCCAAGCAAGACAGATAATTCTGAGATTATTTCTTAATGTTGTGCACAGCGCAGTGTCAAGAAATGTATCTGAAAAAAAAGGCGACTGAACTTGGACGTAACCTCTTACGTCACAGCACTGCTTCCAAGAATCAGTGACACTTCACTCAAGCGTGGACTGCAGCTTCAGATTTTTTCGTTAATGACTCCAATCTTAAAGGCAACTGAACTTCTATCAGCAGCATAATTTATCAGAACACTTGACACTATTTCAAAAACATTACTATTTTTATTGTCGTTGTTTTATTCCTGTCATTAAAGGTATTTAAAGTCTAGACTTGGTTTTGTTCGGAATTGGAGAATACGTATTTCTGTCTGAAAGAGATACCAGAATGCAAAATAACAAGGTTCCCCATATGGATTATCTTATCCCCATTCGTAGGACCATCTCATTGGGAATAGTACTAAAAGACTTTTTTAATAAATAAGGAAATAACCTATGTATGAGACGAAGAAAGTTAGTACCATTTGTCTAGCTAGCTCTGTGTTGACTAAAACTAAATGATCTCTAGTCTTCATCTTTACTGGCCAGCTTCTAGAAACAGCTTCCTAACAACTACCTTTTTCTGACAATATGACTGATTCGTATTAATGAACTAAATACACCACAAAATGTGCATGCTTAGGGAAGGAAACACAGAATGCAAAATGTTGGTGATACAAGCAGTTAACATCGAGGAGGTTAATGGATACAGGAATATACACAGTAATTTGCTTACTTAAAGTTTCACGGTGGTGTCACACATAGCATATACTTTTTTTCATACTATCCTATGCCCTCTTGAACTTCGTGACAGAGGTTTACTTATCAGAAAAGCAAACGAAACCACCAGGCATATTTTCATAAGTCCGTAAACAATCATAAATTGGAACTTAATTATAGCCAAACGTAGGTTGAACAGGAAATACCAGGCCTACAGATATGGGATTTTTGTAAACTCTTACCCAGCTGCTTCTGTATCTATGTCTTTTCACAAGAAAGAAAAACATATTATGTGATTATTCACAAAATAGGCACTCCTATTTATATAAAACTTTTTTCCTCAAGAGAAATTCGAGTAATTTTAATATGCTGACCCCTTCTGAGCCTTTCTTGGACTTCTAAATCAATTAACTAACCTAAAGCAGCCCCAGATAACACAAATGTAGTTGTTTCATTCTGCATTCCCCTCAAGAACAGGCACCCGTCTGCAGCGCTGCCTTCTAACCAAACAAATCCTTGTAACTGTGCACGCAGATTTAATATTTCTATTTACTTATTTCACTGAGAAGCATAGATCAGTCAGCGTAACAGGGGCTTAAGCAAATTCTGACAGCGAGCAGCCCTCTTCACTCCTATGGTTTTGGGAAATAGCATTTACATCCTCCTGAAGCTGTAAAGTAACCTGTGAGGGGGGAGCCAGCACAACTGGAAAGGACTCACTCAGTTCTGAGGACTGCAGCTTCATGAATTCTCCTGTTAAGTGCCAATCACAACACTGTGAATAATATGCTTCTTAAATTATTCGTGCATGTTATTAAAAAAGACAGTTTTACAAAGATTTTCACAGACCTCCTTTTTTAGAACCATTCCTTTAGGAAAATACTTTAAAATCTATTTCAGTCTATCCCTTTCAAGGAGATAACTAAGCACTTAAATAATTCTCCATGTATGAAATTGTAGATGTTATTTGAGCTTGGACTTCAGTTTTAAAATTAGATTTACAGAAATATGAACTTCCGTACATTTAGAATACATTAATACCTGTGGTGACAGCGAATGTTATTGATCTGAGATCTCATAAACGCAAACCTGTCACACACTTGCTTACTGATACGAAACGGGGTTGTTCAGTCTCAGCCTCCCTACTGCAATTATTTTTTCCTATTCATTTTGTATAATCTCTTACATATTATTCTAACAAATCTACCTTCTTATAATAAGATTCTGTGCATTTTCAATATATGGTTTTGAGACTTTTCCAAGAAAATACATAGAAAACAGTGTAGTTGTAACACTGAGCTTCTGTACTGAGTAACAAACAGTACATAGAGTAGATGATGGTATGAAAAATTTAGATACAGCTGTAGATATATGCACTCTCAGTTCTCAGGGACACTGTGTGACAGGTTTGAATTTATAATGAGATCTCAGATCAGTATTATTTGCTGTCATCACAGGTATTTCTGGGCACTTGCATAAAGAATACAGAGGTGCGTGTCAGGCAGAGTAGCAAATGAGCACGGTACAACAAATACGCCTTTTCTGAAGCGTAAAGTAGGGAACTTTGAATATTTAGTAACTAATTCATATTTGCAGAAATCAACTACCGGTTATGTCTGGTGTCTTATTACAAAAAAGTCAGAGAAGCTCAGACATCACAAAAGTCCACAACTGTATTAAATAAGAAAAAACACAGATACTAACTAATATTCAAATTATTGCACCAATAAAATCATTGTAGAAGTGAACGACAAAATACTGGTTAACGAAATCAGAATTGCTAAGTTCTTAAGATTTCTTGGAGAACTGTGACTTCCTAAATTATTTATAATATGCCCTGCACATATTTTACTCAGAATGACAATGAATTGAAAGCTCTGAAATACCTTATTCAGAGAAAAGGTTTCTGCAAAGCAAATTTAAGCCTGAAAGTTACTTCTGTCGCCTCAACTTAGCTAAGGAATTATTTTAAAATATATGTTTCAAAGAACGTTCAAAATCGTGGTTGTTTGCCTCAAGGTAAAATTACATTTCCCATGGGATCAGCATCATTCAACAGATTATTTTCTTCTGAGTTAGCCTTTCTAATACACTCGGTGATTTACTTTTTAAATCAGTAGCTATTTTTCAGATACACAAAAAGCCTCGTTCAAGGTGTCAGTTACAACATTATATTCACTTTATTCAGCCTGGACGTAATTTCTATTCTGATAACTGATTTATCTCGAACAGCAGTTACTTAACATGCTTTCAGGAGTGAATTTACTAAGAGAGTAAAGGGCTGTGCAGACTTCCCCCACTGTCGGTCTCAGTGCATTCCCAGGATCTGTTCTACGGCTCTGGCTCCCCGATCGGGATGTCTTCATGACAACAGTACAGTAAAATCTGCCAAAATCAGAACCTTGAATAACTCTTTTGGAGATTACCCCTCCTGGTAATTATTTCAAGACATGCATATATAGAAATTAAATGAAAAAAAAAAAAAAATTAAGTGCAACTCAAAAAAAAAAATCATAGTGAAATGTAGTGTAATAGAACTTGTTTTTCTGAGGACAAAGACAGGAAACAATATTAACCATTCACTCAGTCAATACCAAATTAAAATAATACTTGGTAGTTGCTCTTTCATGGCGAATGCATCCTTAAATAGATGACAAAAACCTTTTCATGAACTCCTTAATAGTCTGAAGCCGTTTTATACAAAATAGGTCATGAAACTTTATCATCATCAGTGCAGTCAGAGACCTTTGGAGGTCTTCTAGTCCATGCCTGCTGCGTTTCAGAGCCCCTCTGAACAGCAGCTCTGACCTTCGGCCATTTCCACTCATTTGGTGTCATCCTGCTCCATCATCCTGAAGATGTTAAACATCATCGACCCCTCAGCAATGCCTCTCGCTACCAGCTGCAAATCAGACTTCAAACCACTACCCTTTACCAGGCCAAACATTTTTCTGCCTGCCTTATAATCCACCCATCCAGTTCATAACTCCCCAGGCTGACTCCGACAAGGATGCTGTAGGATACCGCGTCAGAAGGCTCGGTATGTGCCACCCTCTGCTTATGGCTCAGGTAATCTGAGGTATCTAGTGGTTTCTTTGTTTCTGCTCCTATTTTTCAATCGGGCTCTGCTGGGTATGGTTAAAGTCCATTCCCGGAGGAAAAATAGATTTATCCAGTGTATACAAAGAGTAATTGCAAGCTCACACAATTTTGTTTTGGAGTTTGCTCTCATCAGGTCCTAAAAAAAGTCAGTAAATACTGAACTTTATAAAACTCTATGGAAAAAAGAAACACCGGTATTTTTATACAATGATGATTTACGTCTAAGTCATTTTCTATATATCTTCCCAGTGCAATGTTATCATGAATAATAGTTTTCAATTGCGAGATTGTGATAATATAATCTTATTATTTGTTTTCTTATCTTTTTTATTGGAAGAGGAGATGCTGATTTTTCCACATCACAGTTCTTATCCTAAAACCATTAAGGCTGAATTTATATTTCTCAAATTTTTCAGCAGCAAAATAAGGGCCACAAGCATAGACTTTAGTGAAGTTCTTGGACTGGTCAATTCAGAATGACTGGAAAATCTAATTGTTTTGTTAGTGAGATACTAAGGTATCTCCTGGGCATTTTTTTTCCCTATGGGAGATGTAGAAATGTTGTACAATATACTGTGATCCATCTTCTTTACCACTTTGTCCACAACAACTCTTAGTTAAACTGAATTCTACCTCATGACAGTGGGTTTTGTATTATTTTTTACATTTGAGAAATAATTATTTATTGGTGTAAAACTCTCCTTTTTTAGACATTGGATATAATATCCTTACCCA
Organism: Pygoscelis adeliae; assembly: GCF_000699105.1. Taxonomy (NCBI): domain Eukaryota; kingdom Metazoa; phylum Chordata; class Aves; order Sphenisciformes; family Spheniscidae; genus Pygoscelis; species Pygoscelis adeliae. The sequence goes on from NW_008824053.1 coordinate 1,269,203, forward strand.
CTTGCACTACAAGTAAATTCAGGAGAATAAACAAATTTACTTTCTGTAAATAATTTATTATTCTTATACTTCTCAGTCTGTCCCCTTTCTAAATAACTTTATTCTAAGTACTACTACTCTCCCAGCGCTCTAACACATTTTTCAGCAACTCTAGTCCTCCCTGCTTATTCTGCTTACTCCTTTTTGAGGTATTCTAAGAGAAACTCATTAGATTTTTGGAGATACACATTACATCACATAGGGAGAATTAGTCATGTCTTTGTCCTATGGGTATTCCTGGTCCACACGGAGGACATCTGGTTCACGGATAGGCTTGTTCTCTGACTTCCAGCAACAGTCTGTCCTGTTTGAATGTATCCTGAGAACAGCTCAAGATACAAAGATTGCCACTGACCTGTTTTCCATCCTGTCTCTGAATACATGCACAATTATCAAAACATTAGAAACATGTGTTAACAATCTCCCATGAGGATCAGCTTTAGCCACAAGCAAAGAATATGGTCTCCTGCATTTTTGTCTTTTCAAAGCCTCAAGTTCCCCTCTGACTCCTTAACCTAAAGGCTAATCCTACTTCCACCTCTGCCTGCCACGTAACAGGCAGGAATCTACTGACTCCCGACACCTCCTTGGTCCCCAACACAAATTTTGCAAGTGCTCTTACTTTTCTTTCTCTTTGTGATTAACATGTTGGTATGAAAACGATATGGACATTACCGTTTAACAAGCTCAACAGTATGTACGTTAGTGACATATGCAATTAAACTAGATATGCAAAAATGCAGCGGAAAGGCACATAGAATCATAGAATGGTTTGGGTTGGAGATGGGGCATCCACAACTTCTCTGGGCAACCTGCTCCAGTGCTTCACCACCCTCACAGTGAAGAATTTCTTCCTTATATCTAATCTCAATCTACCCTCTTTCAGTTTAAAGCCATTCCCCCTTGTCCTATCACTACATGCCCTTGTAAGAAGTCCCTCTCCAGCTTTCTTGTAGGTCCCCTTCAGGTACTGGAAGGCTGCTGTACGGTCTCCCCAAAGCCTTCTCCTCTCCAGGCTGAACAACCCCAACTCTCTCAGCCTTTCTTCATAGGAGAGGTGCTCCAGCCCCCTGATTATTTTCATGGCCCTCTTCTGGACCCGCTCCAACAGGTCCATGTCTTTCTTATGTTGAGGGCAGTAGTCTGGGTGGGGTCTCACAAGAGTGGAGTAGATGGGGAGAATCACCTCCCTTGACCTGCTGCTCATGCTTCTTTTGATGCAGCCCAGGATAAGATTGGCCTTCTGGGCTGCGAGCGCACGTTGCTGGGTCATGTTGAGCTTCTCACCAACCAACACCCTCAAGTCCTTCTCCTCAGGGCTGCTCTCAATCCATTCTCCGCCCAGCCTGTATTTGTGCTTGGGATTGCCCTGACCCATGTGCAGGACCCTGC
>NW_008824053.1:1271529-1275087 GCF_000699105.1 Pygoscelis adeliae
CGAACGTTTTAGAGGGATGGCCCATAGACTAAGGGAATGATATCCGTGCGTGTGTGTGTGTGTGTGTGTATATATATATTAAAAGAAACCCAGGAAAAGGGGTGGTGATTAATGAAAATGTACTGGAAAATATGAGACTTGAGCATGACGTAAATGGCATACAATATGGGCTGGCCTGTAGTTTTCCGAGTCTTCCTTTTTTCCCTTTTTAAGAATGAGGGTTATGTCTCCCCTTTTCCAGTCAGTGGGAACTGCACTCACATGAGTGAACTGGAAGCTATATTCCATACTATGTCACACAAAAATTAAAGTTTCCAGTCTTACGGAAGTTCCTCCTGGCCCAGAAAACTATACTTAAACCAGAAGCAAAGAATAAGAGAAGTTCCTCTAAGGTAGGAAGGCATATAAATAGCGAGATGGGCTATATCTTTACCCCTCTACTGAATTTGCACATAAAACTTCCGGAGTTACGTACACACCACATATTTCTGCATCCTGTGATATTACAGGTTCACTTACAACATCAAAAAAATCTATCAGTTGTGGCTGTCGCAAGGTTAAATATCTGATTCGCATTCTAATCCTTTTTAATAAGAAGTTTATAAAAATAATTTTTAATGAACTTCTGCTATACTAGTCCTGCAGACACTGCTAAAATAAATACTTCCGTATTAGCAGATGGTACAGGAATACGTCCCTACCTTGTTTCCCTTCCATGCTTCCTGCTGTGATCAGCAATCTATGCAGCACAATTCAGGGAGTTCAAATTTCTGTGCTGTAGTCGTCGTCTTTTGCTGATCTTCCTTTGCCCTCTGGACTTGCTTTCTCATAAAACCATGTACACATTCTGTTAAAGTTCAAGTCAGCGAATGTGAGTATCTTCACTGCAGTGCTAGAGTAAAATCAGTGTATCCAAAGTTCCAATTATTGGCCTCACATTTACATATGGTACCCCAGTGGCTTTAAACAATTGCCGTTATCCTTAATCTAGAGTGAATGTTGCTATTGCAGCTCTCCGAGATCTTTAGTTTCTTTCAGTGTAAACGGCTTTTAAATATTTCTCAGCACCACAGCTGGAACATTCATTCAGGTGTCTCTTACAAGGTAATTTTATATGTAAGTGTCATGGTACCAGCTACTAGGAAGGAAATTAACTCTATCCCTGCCGAAACCAGGACAGTAAGTGATTTTGGTTAGTGCTCGTCCAATGCATTTGAGTCAGGAGAAGGGCTAGAAATGACAAAATACAAAGACCCCCTACTACATCATTTTCTTCATAAGCTCTTCAAAGTTTCAGAAAATCTACTTTTAAAGCAAATTTCAGCATCCAGAAAAAAATTAAAACTAGATATACAGTAGTTTATGCTCCCCGTGATTATTTTCCTAGATCTAACTTTTGCTGAAATGTTACAAATTTATTATTAATTGTGATGATCTGAGACAGAAAATTGTTTTGGAGAGACAAGAGACTTTTTACAGAGAAACTCTCATGAAATAATAACATCACAAATTCTGTTTAGAAAAGCTAACTATTAGCCTATGGATTGTGGTTCTTTGTAAGACTGTGATTTTATTATCAAAAAATGTAATGACAAAAATGCTGACCCTTTCTCTGGAAAAGGCTAAATGTTTACTTAAGGAAAATAAGATCTCTATCTCATTTTACATTATCCAGTCTATGCCACCAATCAATCTTTTTCATAACCTCTCATTTCCAGGGACAAGTTATCTTTATTATTTCTAATGTTTATTTCCTGCTCATTTATGAAACGTTTAATTCACTATATTTTTACTGATTTAAAGATATAGCTTCTATTTTAAATATTCATTTCATATAAAGTTATTTCTATTGGGGGTGCGAAGGATTAAGGACGAAGGGCAGAGGACGTGGCTGGTTTATTTTGGTTTTATAACCTTTCTATAAATTAAACCTTGAGCATTTGTATCAGTCCTTTCAATCAGAAGTCCACTATCAGAAACATTTCTTTCAGAAGCACAGCATCCTCCATTATGTCCACTGCGTTCGCTTTGGTGTAAAACGCTGCTGGACAATAAATCATACCCACAATAGCAGCAATGTTCTGTCCTTTGTTTCGAGCAGCAAAATACAACTTTAGCCTGAGGACATATATGCTTGTTCTCCTCCTCTTTCTCAATGAAAAAGAGGACGCATTTGAAGGAAATTTTGAATGGAAATATAGACTGAATCAGTGTTCTCAGAACGTCCCATTTATTTAGACCGTGGTGGTGATCTTTTTTAAACAGTAAGCACTCCCTTCTCTAAGGTGGTCGTTCTCACCTCAAGAACTCAAGAATGAAAAACTGTATTGGCTGAAACACACAATCATCATTTAAAAGTATTTCATAAAGCGATAACTTTGCTTTTGTGAGTGCCACCAGGGACTAGATGGTGGAATTTTGGAGTGGGCAGAGAAGTACAATTCCTCCTCCCAAAATGCCTGTATTTATACTGCAAGTCAGCGGTAGCTTTCCCCCTCTTCCTCCTCCCGCTCTGACCTACCAGCTCCAGAGAGCAGCACGTGAGTAAGAACACAAATGCTACTCATCTGCTCTTCCAACTCGTTCGATATCATCTGCGTGTGGAGGGATGTACAGGCAGATCTATTCCTCTACTTGTCGGACTAGACAACGAAATTATCCCCGATGGATATGATGCACAAGGAAAGGGAAGGTACGTGTGGCCTTAACTTGTGTTTCCTCTGGCCTGAACGAGAAGTGCAGAGACACTCTTCTTCCTCTGGAGATTTCAAAACGCTCTCCGAAGACAGAATGACATGGCTTCCCTGATGTCTCTGGTAAGGCCACTGTACAAGAAACCACCAGGCGATACTGAGAGCCTCGAACTTTAAATTTTTTGAGAGGATGAAAGGAAAGGGATTTTGATGCAATACTGGCAGCAGCTGTAGTATTCAAATTTACCCGGTCCTAGATTTGTCAAGTGAGAAAGCTACACTAATGGCTAAGGTCCACTGCTGCTGTTCATACAGAAGAAAAATTTACCCAGATGCTACTGGCATTCATATTACATTCACCGGTGTCTATTCTATTCACAGGAATAGAATAAATTGCTCTTGCCTATAGCTCTCTCCCATTTAGAAATGCCACAGAAATTAAATAAGGTTAAGGCTGGTCAGGTCATTGAGTCCATCTCTGTACAAGGGACACAACCAGTTCATGTCTTCTCATATGGTTCCACAAATCACTTTCTAAACAGATGGTAATAGTGATTGTAGTTATTGAAAAAAATTCCCGATAAGCCCTAACCGCCTAGTTCTTCTGTTAAATAGAAACAAGGTTGCAATTTTTTTCTCCTTCAGAATTTTCCCGAACCAGCTGCAATTAGGTATTGTCTAACACTTACCTTCCCCTTCTCATTGGTGTTCTTGGACACGTGCTATTTGTATTTTGTGATTTTCCTGTTTCAATAGCCTCTAACGCTTAAGAACGACTGATGTTATCGTCTCACTTTCTAATTATGCTGGACCCCCACCTCCAGAAACTAATCTCTTAGGCAATTTTTTTCATGTTAAAATACCA
>NW_008824053.1:1275104-1288569 GCF_000699105.1 Pygoscelis adeliae
CCGTTGTCATAAATTTCAATTACAGTTCTAAAGACTTACTGTATCATGTCATCAATAGTTTCCCAAACATTTGCAGTCTTTAAGAAGGTACACTAGTGAATGCGATATCTATCTTTTCTAATATTTTTGCTTCCTCTGCAGAAAATATCCTATTATTAGCTAATATCATACCAAAGTCCTTAGGCTTCTCCTTTCTTCTCCCTCCAAAATGCTAATTGTTATTCTGTACCCGCACGCTCCTCGTTTGCAATCTTGGAACGCATTCTGACCAGCCACGTTCCTTACAGACCCCTTAACCGCTACACATTTGCTTTTGCCATATTCAGTCGTCTTTAGGGGATGGCTTCTTTTTCCAGGAACCTTTTTGATATTTTTCAGTTTTGAGAGATTCTTAAGAGTTTTGCTAAGTTTTGACAGATTCCTCCAGTCCCCTTCATATCACTTCATATGCTGAATTTTGTTATTTCTATTATTATTTTTAATAATAAGTGAACCCAAATCCTCTGAGCTACAAATAAGTGCATTTAAAGCCAAATGCACTGTTAACCTAAGGAGAACATCCCAAGATTACAAGAATTCACCTGATTATGGTTCATGCACCATATACGTTTGATTTTACTTAAAAGTCTGTAACAGACAGATCTGGTAACTTGTTCATTGGACTGGAAAGACTTTCAGCTATCCTTCCAAGGGCGTATATCTGAATTCTGGAACAGTTACTCCAATTAGTATCAGTTTAACTAAAATGTTTTGTGCGACGTGGGAGGGGGGGGGGGGTGTGGAACAAACCAAAACCCACCACTGCCTAAAGGTACCCTTTTTTTATATACTGGTTGTTTTGGGGAGGCCATTTTTTAACACAAGTCTGCTCGAACAAAGCACTGACTGTAGCGGGAGGAATGAATGATCAGCATACCTACCACCATCAATTTAAACACAAGCTTAAGAAAGATCTTAAATAATCTACTTGGTTATTTTAAATTAAAAAAAAAAAAAATCCAGCCAGACAATTCACATCTGGAGATCAGGCCTATTATTTCACAGCCTCTGCTTTTTCTGCTGAACTCTTCTTTGAATTCAGAGCATTTTAAAATCGGCCACATCCTTTTAGAGACATCTTTACGCTAAACAGAGCGTAAACCTTCCCATTTCCAGTCAATAAGGCTTTTGCACTTCTGTTTTCATTAGGACCAGTGTGCTCAGACCTACAATCATTGATGCTGGGGGAATTCTTGCCTGACAAAATGACAACACCGATTCCACAGTATAAGTGAGTGCCATGGTGTCTATTCATTACAAGACTCTACTTGAAGATTAACTTCCTTGAAGATTAACTGGCTGAAAGACCAAAGATAACACTGGAAGTAATGGGAGCTTCAGAATAAACACTTAAATGCCTAACTGTGGATACAGGCTATACCACTGCTGACTTTTAAAAGTGACCTCTAAATCCAATTCAAAGCTACATTCTAGACCACCTGCAGTGCTTACCTTGAGGCATGCCAGAGGAAAACCTTTCCAGCAAACCATCGTACAGTCATGTACCAAGTTGCAGTATGGACATTCCCATAACCAGGCAGCTTAGGTGTAGCACTGAGGGAGCCATACAGGCTTAAGAACAACTGCATATATATATATGTATGTATTGCTGGCCTGTACTCTTTTTTTGTTGAGAGGCAAGCACATAATCATTTTCACTGGGCCTTTCTTCTCATATTTTTTGCACCGCTGATTCTGAAGTGAGAACCAGCACAGTAGGTGTAGTTTCTGGTACATTTCCCCTACAAAATCTGTTTTCTACAAGTGAAACATCTCTTGGTGACAAAGACTGCCTCTAGACTGACCAGCAGATACATGCTAGGGTACCTCTGGAGGCTTGACTTGTTCATTGTACAGTCAGGGTCAGTGGGCACTGGGACTTCTTTGCAGCTCTCCTTCTTGGGTTTCCCTCCCACTGAAACTAAGGTATGGGGGAGCCTGGTTAGATGCCCATAACTAGCCTTACGTGGGCTTATAGCCAAAGCCTGTACCCAGAGCTAGTAGCTTGCAAGCGCTCTCGAGAGCCCAAACTTAGAAAATCAGAGTTGAGCAGATAAATGCATCCAAATACTTTTATTGCTACTTCGGTTGTCACATGGCACAAAAATTGTTTCTTCTGAATTGCATTGTTTGGAACAATGCCTGTATCATAAACGCTGAATGCATGAGATACTGTCCCTATAGGATAAAATACAAAATCAATTGCAAACGAACAGACTGTGATACCGTGGTAGCTTGTGATGGGAAGAAGGATGGCAGTAGTAAGGACTTAGCAGAATGTGCTAATAGTGGGCACACTGTGAAAAATGTACAACATACTCTGAAAAGTGGAAAGAATGGGCTTAGGAAGATAACAGGAAACCCAAATGATATGATGTGAGATTACACTAAATAATACTACTGGGAACACCCTGGAAACACTGAAAACGGAAATATCTGAAAAAACATGATAATATCTTGAGGTCTGTTTTGCCTTTCATAAAGGTACTGACCTATTAATAAAAGAGCATACTAAAAATAAGACTAACAGTACCAAAGTAGACTGTGACTGGGATATGTTTCATTAAAAAATACACTGCTGTTTGCCTAAAGAAAGCCCTATGGGTATACCTCCCTCTGCCTTCCACCGAGGACAAAACCACGAGATCTCCAAAGAAAAAGTAACGGCCACAAGCAGCAAAGCTACGTTCATTTCTCCTTGCAACATCAATCAGTTGTGAGTTAGAACGTTACCATACCTGTGACTAGCTCAGCAGGCCTATGCCCATCAAAGATTATCTCTTGCTGGACAAGCACATCAGAGCATGATGCCTATGAAGAAAATGAGGATCAAAAAGATTAAATGAGTCAATATTTTTCTTTCCTAATGCACTGTCCTTGGTAGAAAGGAAAAAAATAGAAATAAAGTCTTCCACAAATAGTCATTCCAATTTTTAAACAAACGTAGGTTAAAAATTGTTTGTACTCCTTTTCTAGCCAGCAAAATTGATGACAGAAGAGAATGTTAGGTGAATATTGTAATATATTTTTGAATACGAGTTTGTAATTTGTACTTGCACTTATACAGGGTAACAAATTTTGCCTACTCATTTAAGAAATGCCAATATATTTTATGGCTTATCAATCCAAAGTAGCTCAAACTTCAGCATTCAGGTTTGTGAATTATTCATAAAATAGCTACACACCAGGAGCTACAGAAATGTTGCTGAAAATAGTACTCTGTCTGTAGACTGATTCTACTAAAAGAGGAAGCTAATTTTGTTAAATTGTTTAGATCAAATTATCTGCTTAGCCTTATTATTGAGTATACAGGGCAGTCTATTTTTAACGATGCAATGGGGCGCTCAGCACTTCTCAGAAGAGTATGATACAGCCTGGCACATTCCACTGCTGCAGTTTTTTTTTCCCAGTTCTTCACACTCAGATTCAGTCCCTGCTGTTGTTTATGACAAAACCACGCAGAGTTAAGTAATGCTTACAAAGCAGTATCTGTTTTACTGATTACTGGGGAGGAGAAATATATGCTCCTGTTGCGCTTTCTAAAAAGTAATTCCATACAATTATGAAAAATTAGAGAAAACAGGCAAGGGATCTCTGACTCATTGTATAGACCCAAGGATAAAAAGGGAAAGCAAGGGATCAGTCACTGAAGCCTTACAGAAGAATATTAAGTACTATTCAATGGCAGGGAGGAGTAAAAGACTGAGAGATGATTGATTTTCCTTCAACATATGTCTGAGAAACGTGTCAGAAAGGAAACAAAGCAAGGAATAAGCTACCGTTTGAAACAGAATCCTACACAATGTGATTTACAGCTGTTCCCAGGTTTTATCACTCTTTAGCTAGCCATCAGTCTCAAGTAGTTTGCAACAAAGAAAAAAGCTCTTTCCTACGAGTTTTATAGTTTCTTGCAACATCATTTCCTAGATTTTGAAGTCATTTATTCATATCTTTAAATAATGAGCACCATTACATAAATGTATTTTAAAGGATAAGGAGGACAATTACATGTTTGGTTTTTAAAGTAATTTGTCATTTTTATTTGCTTTTCTTCCCCTACTATAAATACATAGATCTTTGCAAGATGTGTCTAGATAGATAGATAGATGGATGCGCATGAATAGGAGTCATCTTATTAGTTGTCATCATAAATGAAAATATCAATACTATTCTAAGGTGAGATCACATTTTCTATGCTGCTACCAAGACAGAAAATAGCATTTCTAACTCTTAGTATTCTCTCACATTGTACTAAGACTTAAGCAAATATTATCAGGATATTCCACTAAGATTTAAAAAAAAAAAAACCAAACTGGTATCATCCATACTTATACTTTCACTTTGTTCATTTTCAAGACCATTTGTGGTATTAGATTTTCAGTAGCGTAGATATACGTACAATCTTAAAGTTGTGAGCTTAAATATTTTCAGAAATTCACATTCTTAAATTCAGACGAGTATTTACACTAGAAATACTTGTCTCCTGTTAGGATTCAAAAATAACCACTTATGACTAATCTGACTGCTCAAAATTAACCATATAAACTGGAATGGCGGATGCTTTCAGAGACAGATTTGTAACAAAACTTCAAGGCAAGGTTTCAAGCGGGTCAATACCACAGCTTCTGCCAAAGACACTTGAGGACGTCAGTCTGGTATCCGTTACTTTGCGGTTAGACAAGGAGACCGCGTGATTTTTTCTGCCAACAGTCCACCCAGCTGCAACAGTTGTCTTTCTGACAGGTAACAGATACAGTATACTGTGAGTCCAGAAGGTGCTTTCCAGAACTTCATGAGACCTAATAGCCTTTTGGTAATATAAAAAACGTTACTAAAACTTCTCAAGGTAATGTCCATGTTTTCTTGTCTACCCGGGAAACAAAAATTGTTCTGTAGGCCTACTATGAATATGTGATTATCAATGGATCCAGTGTACGGATTTGCTTTGAACTCTACTGTTCAAGTAAATCTTTCATTTTGTTCCTGGGAACTGCTAAGCCATCCTCTTCTGTTTCTGTGCAGATTTTTTTCCTTTGAGAAAATCATACAGTAGGTAGAAGAAACAAGAGATAACTTCCATATGAGAAAGAATAAACAGAGTAAACAAGATGACTCTTATTATGGGTTCACAAGGGATTTGTATAGCACTATCTCAAGGCAATAAATTTCCTTATTCTATAGCTAGAAAAGGAATGCGTTGGAGTTAAGTTAGTCTGAGGTACAATTAAAAAGCATTAGGACACCTAGGCCAATGTTTCTGCTCAAGGATCAATGTAGTTGCAAACAATATCTGCGCTGCAGCAGGGAAACAGAGGCAAAGACTAAGGACTGACTTACGACCAAAGAACATCAGAGAGGCACCTGATCCTAAAAGTTCTGTCTTACAGAACGGGTTTACAGTTTTCATTTATTCATGCTGCAGAGTTATGAAGACATTTTATCAGAAAAATACAATCACACTGCACTCCAAGTCCTTGGGGAGAAGAGTGATTTTATTTTCCCATTTCAGTACTCTTTTACTGCCTGAAAAAAACCAAAACCCTTTTTGAAAGTTTCTCCATGTTTGGGTTTCTTAGCTATTTTTGCTCTGCAATTTACAAAGATTCATGAAAGGGAAGAAGAAACTTCTGAAGCTGAGAACTGTAAAAGCCAATGTATGAGCTGCGGGAAAGCGAGAATGGGAATTAAAGTTAATTTGTTCATTAATACCAGACAAAGAGATCGTACTTTAAGGGGAGGAGCCATCCACAGCAGATCACAGAATCTCAGAATCGTTGGAAAAGACCTCTGAGATCATCGAGTCCAACCATCAACCCAAATCGATGCAGGCAGTACATTGCTTGGATGATTCTGTGGACTCCAGATATTTCGAAAGAACGAAACAGAATTATACTGAGGATGCCAGAACTTGTAACCCTTCTGATAAGCCCTTTTGCTTTGGCCGTTCAGGTTGTATACGGTGCACGAGGATAGCATAAAATTACCTTATCTCTGGTCTCTACTTCTGCCTGAGAGATGCTGCAGCCCCTCAGCACTGTCCGAAGCCAGACAGGCAGAGTTATACCAGTTGAGGATCTGACCTTAACTAAATTCTTTGTCATAATTTTGTGGTGTTACTGAGTCCTAGAGTGATCCTGCCATCCCCAAGCCAGTAATTACTGGCTCTGCCTGGGGCTGATACCCACACAGCGCTAAAAAGCCAGGGAGATGAGACAGAATCTGGCCACCGTTATATAAAATCCTTGCCCCCGTTTTCCTCCTTCCCTCCTCGTCACTAAAGGAATCCTAAGCTGAAATAACAAGACATTTTTAAAGTAATTTCTGTCACCAGAGGTTCTCAGAGAGGTCAGGCTGAGTCAGGAGCTGGACCCATACTACTGCTAAAGAGAAGTCTAACTGCTTTACATGCAGTGGAATTCTCAAATGCCTTTTCTCCTCTGCTTGAAGGATTTTTAACAAAGAAAGTCATGCTGCTATTTACTCCCTGTTCATCATTAGCTAAGTAAAACTGCTACATAAATATTTTATTCTGGTAAAACCTTAATATTCAAATAAATCAACATACTCTGACAAACACGTCCATTATTACAGGTTGCTCTGAGTTGACCAGGCATGTATAAAGATTCCTCCCCCCTTAGATGGTAATCAGAATTATTATGCTTTGCAAAGGATAGATCACCCTGAGCGTTTTTGTTCTATTTATCTGGTGAACCAACGAGCAAAAGCAATGTCCAGAGAACAAAATTCTGACATCCCTTAAACTGGTGTAAACAAGGTACTGATCTGAAGACAGTCACTTCAGGTTTACTCCTAGATATCAAAAGACACAATGGGGCTCAGTACTTTTCGAGAAGACAGCTAAACTTGCATAATACACTGGCATTTAATACTTAGAGTCACCACTAACAACCACCTTAAGGAAGGCTCAGAGTTGCCTTTCATACACAGAAAGGCCTATGGAGCTAAACATCGTTTGTACTCGGTAAGGGTTTTGCTCATCATTTTTCTATTAGTTATCACGCAGATGCTGTTTCATTATTTGCTAACACCAGGACTGGCAATCTACAAAACACAGGTATGGTACTTTTGAATTCATGTCTTTTTTTTTTCAGCTCAATTTTCAGAGACTATTTTGAGAACAGTGCAATAGCAGAGTGTGAAAAACAGAACGGTTTCTTTTGTTTCTATACACAGTGACAGACAACACAATTTCTTTTCCCAGGCACACTTGCAACCAAGTAATTATGTTTGGTGAACAGACAATATGGAGCAAAATCCTTAATCCTTAACCTAACTGAATAATAATTTAGGGATTTAGCTCTACATAACAATTGCTTCACATTATTAATATATGATTACCTTTACCATGTTTAGCGGTGAGATAATATGTTGTCACCTAGTGTTTAGAATTTATTGTACATAATCTAGAAACAAAGAGCATTTATATGATGTTGTCTCATACATGCACATATATTCTCCTTACATTGTGAAGTAGCATATAGACATGCTACCGGGAGTCATACAGAAGGTAGATTTATTATATCATATATAGGATACCCTTTTTATACCAAACCTACAGCGTAGGGGCTAGATTTCATCACAGGAGTATTCAACTACAATCAACAGACGTTACATTCAGTTCTACCTCTAGTGCAGTCACTCCAGGGTTTTAGGAATTTAACTGTAGTTTCATATCCTTGACAAGAACACACACTGTTCATATGGTATGGGAGGTAACAGGATTTTAGAACGCCTCCTTTTTGCTGGGCTGGACTGACCGTGTTAAAATACTATGACATCCTTAGATTAAAGTCTCCGTCTAAATTAAAATCATTATTATTACCAAAGAGAAATTAAGGAGCAATTTGAAAGACAATGAAATGGAAAAGAGTTCAGTCAGACTTGTTCCAGACTTAAATACTTAATGTCTTTCTGTGAATTAAAATCTTGTTGAACAAAGAACCTGAGCTTGGGTAACCTACGATTAACCCACATGAAGTAGTTTTGTGCAGTCCCTCTGAGGAGCTCCTATGGCACTTGGGAGACGGCTGATTAACTGCGCTACCGGGACAGCTTCCACCTCCATGGAGTTTCCACAGCATGCCTATGAGGAAACCCTCACTGTAAAATTAGTCTACTTTTTACTGACTGAACCCAAAAAGATGAAAGTGCAGTGGAATTATTTGCCAAGTGACACAAATTGATCCCTTGTCCTTAATGAAAATGGTGTTCCAAACCCTTCAAGCTTTTCTAGTGTGTAGAGTACAATTCATTTCCAGATGATCCAAGACCATTCTTCCTCTCTTTATCAGATTAAGCCTTTGGAAACTATATAGGTTGTCTACCTCCAAATCACGCCCTGGGGATACAATTCTTAACGAGCATTAGATTGTTTTACTATTACATGAACAGCACAAAGAAAGAATTGTTTCCCCCTTTTCTCCCAAAGATGTTAATTATTGCTATTAATATAAGAAAGTATTTACTATTCTTGTCACGCTGGCTCATTTGCAGTGGCAGGTATCTTGGGAAGAGAAGAGACAAGCCTATATCCGTTTTTATATTCCTCCCTGCCCTGAAATTCTGTATAGCTCTCCGTGGGAAGAACAAAAGAACAGGACTCATTCTTAGTTTCCTCAGCAGTCACACAGCTGATTTCACAATATAATGCTGAGTTCATAATGCTTCCAGTGTTTACCAAAATAAGGGAGAGAATGCTGTTTGCGTGTTTGACTTCAAATTATGAGAGATTTCAGGAATGTATACTCCTGAATCAACTGGAGGAGGGAGGGAGTGGTCCAGAGCTCAGTTTGGTTTTTAATGTTTCTTGCTCTTTCCATTCTTATCTCATCCCTGTTTACTAAAGGAATAATGTAGAAAAAATACTTGTAAACGGACACAGGAGGGACCCTTCCTTCCTTTGTTCACTCTGACACTTCCCTGGCATTTATTTTCTCTCAGTTTGGCAAAATTACATTGCAGCTGTCTGGAAGTGTTATTTAGTCTGTTATGAACTCTGCATGAAGTATTTTTAGATTTGATTTTGTTGAGCCTCCTCTGTTTCAGTAAGTTATTTTTAATTCATATGAGTTACATGAACTTGAGAGCTCCATTAACCTTCATTATGCCATCTCTGGAGTTCATGGTCTGAGCTCACATACAAACACAAAGAAAAGATATCCATGAACCAGCGTCTTAAAAAAGATTAAAAATTTATCAAACGAACTACTGATTTAAGGAGAAGCTAAGAGGCAGAGCTAGCTTATCTATGCAAAGACAGCACAGTTGTTCTGTTAGACTTTTTAGTAGACCAGAGCCTAGTCTATAGTTTCTGACTTTTGTGTCTTGGTTTCTTGTCAGCTGTATCAGAAGAGCTCGCTGTCTGTCACTCTGCTGCCCTCTAAGAACATAGCTCATGTTAATTGTATTTTGGGGGATTTCTTCCCCCCTTTAATCCCATATGAAAAGAGGAAAAGTCTCTCGGGTACTTCAGAAACTCTTCTCCTTCCCAGTTCACTCCCTCCACCCAGAAACAAATCTTGCGCTCCCTGCCTTCATCAGAGCTATCACAGCATCACAGAAAATGAACTACAGACAGAAGCTCAAAAAGACATTTAATCTATTCCTCCAAAACTGAACGATTTAACATACTTGCATCATAAACCCTTCGCCCTGCGTCATCCTAGAAATACAGTTGAAATTAATTACCTTTGAGTGCTTTAGGCTGACAGAGGATGTCATAAGACCTTTCTCTTAAATGGTAATGAACAAATTTGTCTCAAGCTAATGAAGACTTCAGGCCACGCAGATCTTCCCTTTTGCTCTAAAGTCTTCAGAGTCGCTTACTGAATTTATCATCTAAGCGTTACCGAGTTCTCACTCGTAACTTGTAACTAGGCATTGGGCTATCTGATGGAATGTGCAGGCGGGATTGAGCAGATCTAAAATACCGTGCTATGGAAAAGAAAGGGAAAAAGCGATCAAGTCAGTGCTGTGAAAAGTGTCACAAATTATGTGTGGCCTGAAGTTCGAGAATGTTATTCTGAACATAACTGGCATGCCTTATGTTCCCTTCAGGCTTTAAGTCACTTCCAGTTCATTAATTTCTTTGTTAGCGTTGCCTCAATTACAGACGATAGCTTATACTATATTTTTTAAAAAAAGTAGTACAAAGCTGTGACTTTCCCTCTGTTTCCCAGAAAAATTTCTTAGAGTACTTATATTCCAACTGATAGGATGTTACTTGTATTAAAACAACCTCCGCCGTTCTCACTGACGCATCCTCCCTCCTACGGCACTGTGCAAGGTCTTGGTCAAAAGTGTGGACGTTGCTGTCCTCTGGAAATGCTCTTCTCTTTTGTGCAGGACAGGACACATTTGCCTGGAAAGGCTTAACCTCAGTGCTCCTCTTTCAGAAACCTGCTAAAACACAATTAAATGTCTTTGAAGTCAACGATATTTGATCATGTCACGTTGCAACGGGTAACTGATAGAAATGATGTCACTTTTTAGAAATTCATATTATATTTTACAAAACCCTTTAAAAAGTTGCAGTACAGTTTCCTCAATTCTAAGTGTTCTTTTCAACTCCTGTGAGTAACCAGTAATTTATATATTACTTCACAAGGGCAGAGGCAGAACCCATATTGGCATTCTTGTGCATATTCCTTTAATTACAGGATATCCATGAATCTGTATCATGAGCAGGAAAAAATAAGTGCCGAAATAACAATCAGTGATTCCATAAGGTGAAATAAGAGGCTTTCTTTCATAATTTCATTGATGAAATAAGCCAACTTGTAGCAGGAAATTCTCTCCAGTTGTTGATTGGAATGAAAGACGTTTCACTGGGTACTAGTCATAGGAATTTTTATTCATAAGTACATTCCTTCGTGTTTCAGTAAAACTAAATCAGACTTGGGTAGAGCGATTAATTCATGCATGGAATAAAAACCGTCAAAAAGCACCACTGTATACAAGATTTTTTAGTGATATATGCACACTCCTTTACTGTTGATAAGGAACTCTGAAGAAAGCGTAACACACCAGTCCTTTTCCTTTAAAACGGTATCTCAGTCCTAGAGCCTGGCATTTCTGCTGCAATTTCCTAAAGATTACAGGTTCACTGTTCAGGAACCGCTGACATGTACCCAGTAAAAGACCAGAGGAGAAGGGATAACACGATCATAAATCACTTGCGGTACTGCAGTCTTGGTGTTGTCAGGAGAACATGCTCATCATAACGTAAATCAGAGCGGACGGAAGCCTATGATGCCAACAACTGTCTCAGAGGTCCAAGGAAGACAGTGAGCAAGAGAGTCATATAACCCAGAGATCTCTTCACGCTGAGACATCCTTTCTCAGCCAGCGCAGGACAGCTAGAGAGTCCCAAAGGATCCTAACAGAAACCAGAAAGCGTCTGGTTTTTGAATTACGTCAGCCTTAGTTCTTACTCCTTTGTTTCATTCTCCTTGTGAAAGAGCTCAATTCTCAGCTACGGTCGTTTTCTTTTGGTAGGTGGTTAGAACGTTACCTAGTGGGAACACCATACTAGACTGAGGAGAAAAATCTTATTAAAAAGGGTCACTATAGAATAAGGAATAAAGAATATTACCTCGTTCAGCTTTCCATAATCATGTTCTAGACTGATTGTTGTAAGCCCAGACACCCAGTGCCCCTCTTGTTTCTCTGCTTCGACTGCCCCTAGTCTAAGAGAGACAAAATTATCCATTAAATCTCAGGTTACTCTGTTACTGCATACATTTCCTACTGTTTTAATCTGTTCTTTCTATTTGTGTAATTCTGTGTTCCTTTTTCTTCCCTGCTTTCTCATTTAGTCTTATATTAGCCTATGAAGTATTTTTGCTTTTTTCCTCTTTTGCAATGGATTGCAGACAACTGTTTCCCAACCCAGGCGGCTTACATTACAGTGTGTATTTGGATTGTGAATTGCCTTAGATTCTTCATAATTACTAAAGACTGACTTTGTGCAGTAACATAACTCTCTGTATAGAATGCTGGAAGGCTTTTATCCTAATGGTTACATTCATAATGCATAAAACAGTGTACTACGTTATAGCTACATTGCAGTTCATATGCCTTCGGCATAAGTAAGGGCTTTAAGTAATACGGAATTTATCATCTGTCCTTCAACATCTGATAAACCACATTCTCCTTCAGGGTTGCTTTTCTTTTCCAAGATACTGATATTCCCAGCTGTCAGCCCTTTCAATTTCTATTTCATTTTTAAAGGGTCTGTACGGTCATCTCAGCCACACTATTTTCTCCAGATTGTCTCAGTGATGGTAATATGTTTGATTATCTTCTCTACAGGTATCTAATATTTAAAATCTGGATTTTTTCACATATAGACTGTAGGGCCAGTTTTCTCTCTTTTTCTATTTGGTAAGTTCCTGGAGAATTGTTTTGTCTAATGGAGCAGCACTTGTATTTTGTGCTCTGAAACAATGTTGTTTCCAATTCATTTCATAAAGAGAAATAAGGCATCTTGTGAAGTAAGCAGCAGAATATGAAGTCAGAAAGTCTGCATTGCTAAGCCAGATTGGTCTTTGGGGAAATTGAATATTTCCACCCCACTAAAAAGCTATCATAATCCCATTCTTTTGACTGCCAAGCAAGCTGCGCTAGGGACTCCATTTGCTCCCTCCTTAATGCATCTGACTTCTAATACCTCACTTTTGAGTCAAAGCAAGAGATTTTACCATTCTTGTTGTGAATCTCTTGCACCTCCTTTCCCATACTGGTTTCACTAGATTCTAGCACCCTTGCCAAGTCCAGGACAAGGTAAACTTGCAGCAACACAGGAACAACATCTTCTGAATTAAACACTAATTCCTCCAAGGCCCAAAGCGCAAAGAGGAAGAGTAAAAACAATAAATGGCATTTATATCTAGATAGTGTTTGTAACCTTTATACATTCAACCTTAGCTTTCCAGCTTTATCTCTAGAGCACAATGCAACCGAGGTAAAAGCTGAAGTTTCTCATCTTCTGTGTAAACCAGTCTCTTCCTATCTCCTCCACTCTGCCTCCTTGCTCTGATGTGTTTGGGGTAGAACAAATGTCTATGATCCCACATTTCAGGCTTGAGAGAAGTGCTCCATTCAAGGCTGCAGCAGTCAGACATACTTTCTTCTGTACTCGTGATCAAGCCATCGTTATTTTAAACCACTTGAAGCAGTTTGCCTGGGCTTTACCTTTACCTCCATTTAATTAGTATGTTTCAAGTTAACGATGCGCATTGAGAAAGGATAGCATCACAGAAATGAGCTCATTTATATATACCGTGTTATGTTTTGAAAGAAATAATTACAAAGCCAATAAATTCTGTTTGTCTCTGGGACTGCTGATCAGCTCAAGGGGTTTATGGCCATGACATTTCCCATATGTCTAGGAATTCATAGCAGG
>NW_008824053.1:1288592-1290457 GCF_000699105.1 Pygoscelis adeliae
CTTTGTGTTCTGCTATCTGTTCTAAACACACTGTACAGTCCAAAAAATATTTATAGGCAATTAATCATGCCCTCAAGGAACTACTGGGGAAGTCCATACTAGGAAGGCTTGGACTTTAGCACATCTGAGTCTACAGTCTGATACCTCGATTTCTTAATACGGGTACCCTCGTAGCTACAACTCCTAGGAAAGTATTTGACCCTGCAAGGAAAGATGGAAAATCTGGAGCCAGGTTACAGAATTCTTCTGAAAAGAGATCCAGAGCTGCGAATCTGATTCCGAAATCAATTGTTCTAAACCCAGAAAGCAAACTGTAGCACAGAAAACTAATACATGTTAAGGGAGTGTTCTACATTCATGTATGTACATAAGCCATGTAAAGTTTTTTAGGAAGAGATGATATCATTTATTAAACCAACTGATAGAGAAAATGGTTTGCTAAGAGAAAAATTTGGCAATTTATAGCTCTTAAGAAACCATAACCATGAGTTCTGAAGAACCAAAAACACACAAGAACTGCAAACAGCTTCTTCTGTACAGCTCAGACATGTATCTTAACAATAAATAAGCATGAAAGACTGCCAGCAGCAAAACATTCAGTTAGATTTCAGGATAAAACAAGATTGCCCGAATGTCCCCAGTTAAGTGCGTTTTTGTAGTCTGCTTTCCCAGGCTCTAGATCATTCCCATACGCTGTTTTGCTTTTAGAGCATGGCTATATCCAGTACCCTGTTAAACAACAAAGTAAGTATTTTTCAAGTCTCTCTCAATTTTTCAAAAGAATTAAAGTGTCTAAGCTGGTATTTACTCTAAACCCTTTGAAATGAGAATTTGTTGTTTAGCCCAAAATATCCACTCGTGTTACTAAAAAACCATTGAATTTATGTAAAGTGACTTGATTGACAAGCTTTCTGTGGATCAAAAAGTCACTTGCAAGCTAGGGACTTGTCTCTTTAACGTATTAACAATTGATTAAAAGGAAACATTCCAAAATGTTTCTTTGTGTATCAAAGTCATTTAACACGGTCTCCAGCGATAAGTTTAATGTTTTAAATTTATCTTGAATATTTTTAATTCATCATACTACAGATGAAAAAATGTGCCTGTCACTAACTTTATCTACCGAGTTTCCCTTTAACTCATGAAATAACTCATCGGCATCCTTAGTACGCTGAACAATGAATCAAAAATCTCACAGTCCAGAGCAGAGCTTAACAACGTGAGCAAAGGTAATCTATCCAAACCAAAAGAATTGTGACATACCTCTTGCGCAAATCATGCAAGTCATGCTTTGCCTTTAAACTCATTTTGATTATTTGACTATGAGCAAAAACCATTGGCAAAGTGACTGTCATTTAATTAAGTTACTCCAGAGCTAAAATTTAGCACTTTATTTTAAAATTCCACTTAAATTCTTCCAGGAAAAACATGGTATAAATTCAAGCTGGGTTTTGTTGAAGTGCCCTTCAGGAAACGGCTTGTATTACCTGTCAAACGTGCACGTGGTAGTAAAAGAACAACAGCTCCCAATGGAGAGAATTTAGAAAAGTATTATTAACAGTCTTCAGCCTCAGGTGGTCATCCCTTGCATCACATTTAAGATCTGCAGAAGTCTGTTTCCTAAACAGTCCAAAATAGGCGAGAAGCTGCAACGAGCTAATTATTGGTTTATTGGGTTTTATTTCTATTGACAAAGCCAACGTCTTTAAAATTACCTGTTACTGTCTATCCATTAGGCAAGTTTTCTTGTTATTACTGACTGTGCGCTGCTGAAGTCATGCATTAATATTTCTACTTTCCTTGCTCCTTTGACCCTTTCCTTCCCCTTTGACTGCAAAAAAGGTTATGAGAAAAAACAACACAGG
>NW_008824053.1:1290490-1297000 GCF_000699105.1 Pygoscelis adeliae
AGAATGTATTTTCACCTTTTTTTTTTTCCCCACATTATATGTTACATTAAGGAAAAAAAGCCACCCAATTCTTGCGAATAGCCCTATGGCACCCCATCTGGCCCAAAAAAAGACAAATATTTTCCCCGAGCACTGGCTGAGGTGGGTTCCATCTGGAATCACTTTTCTCCTTATTTGTGACAGATTGACTGTGTGTTATATTCATAAGAAAACAAACAAACAACAATTTGCCAGTCCATCAAAAGCAAAAAGTCAATAGAAAAGAAGTGTATGTGAAATGCAGTTTCTTCAGCTTCCCACTTTTGACCTCTGCAGTGTTTTCTTCAGCATCTTCCTACTTCTGTCAAACCATCTCTTTTTATATGGATTTTAAATCATTTTATTCTAGTTATAAATTTAACACTGATTTCCAAGGCTAACAGTGATGGACCTTAGTGCTTTCTTATTGCTATTTAATTGCCTTAACACCACCAGCACTTTGACAAATCGGCTAAGAGGTATCCATTTTTTTCCAGTTTCATGTTAACAGTTTTTACTTTTATGGTTTAACGTCTTGGTGCTTTTTAAAAGTCAATGTGTAGTGGGTAATACGTTCAACGCCAGGAGATCTGAACCTCGGCTAGGAACACACCAATGCAGGACGACAACTCAGAAGAGAATTTTCGCTTCGTCGGGACAGACGGCCGTAAAATACAGAAGAGAACTGTAGTTCTTTTGAACTTGAATTACGACTATAGTCGTAATTATTTCTGCATCACACCGCTTAAGCAGCAGAATGGCAAGTCACACCCCTTAACAGGAAGAGCACCTTGCCTGCAACTTGCAGGTAATTTTATTGGGCTTCAAATAATGAAAGGAAAGCTATGATGATGTTATTAGATTTCAAATACTAAATATTTTAAGCCCACCAGCAATCATCAACCTCCTTATATTTAGAAGTGCCTGAAAACAACATGTATTTCACTGTGTTCTTGAATCATTTCTCTATGGGATATTTTGGAAGTACCGAGTGATTCAAATACGATTCAAAAAATATAACCCTAATATGCTTTACTCAGCTCAGGATAAAAGGTAGGAAATAAAATTCCAGATACAGTACAGTCAGATCTTTGAAAAAGATAGTTCACGTCTGAGGCACTGTCTCCAGTGTTCTCAAACTGGATTAAGATTTTGAGAGGAGGGAAAAGCAGCCAGGATTTTTTTCACACAGATTTTGCTGGAAATATTAAATACTTCATCATTTTCTCCTCCCAAGCTACATTTGAAAACATAAGCTCTACTTATTTACAGCTTTTCCTACCTCTCTCTTGCTGTCGAGATGGTGAAAAAGCCAGTTTCACCCCTCTAAGCAATGTGTCACACAGAGCACACACTGCGTCCCTGATGTTTTTATTAACAAGGGCATACTGGGTTTCCAGCTGAAAATGGAAGTGTTTCTGCTCACTATGAAGGCCAAAATTATGATGCTTTGCTTATGAAAGACATTTATTATGACTCATAATACTAAACGATGGTTCACAGAAAGCATACAGCAAAATACTCTCCCATGATTAAAGAAGTTCACCTTTAGCTCCAACAATAATGACGACACACTTTCAACAGTTTTTCTCTGTTGACAACCAAAGTATCAATATTCTCAGTTACTTTTAGCATATGAAGGACTGATGTACGAATGGTTTGGGTGCAAGAGGACTAGATTTATGTATCTGGATCTTGAATACTATATTCTATGCTATATTATATGACTGATGGGTTTTTTTTCCTTTTTAAATTACAGAAAAGTGCATACCAGGTAGGCTGGAACTTAACGCTTTCATGAAATCCAAAGAAGCATCTCAGGTGAACTGTGTAATTAGCTGTAGTTTAGCCATTTCAGTTTTAAGATACGGTGATAGCACAGAAATGAATTAAAACTTTCCCTCTGCAGACATTCGGGTTTCAAGAGACCTGAAGAATGCAGGGATTTTGCTTCCAAAATGCTGTGTACTGTTTGATATTAGGGTGGGGGTCTTACCCTCATGACCTTTACAGTAGTTTGGACTGAAATTTCATTTTCTCGTTTTGTGATCTTTGAGATGAGTTTGTGCGTGTTTTTTAAATGATCTTTTGGGATTGAAAACACTTTTCAGGAGCTCCAGCACAAGTTGTGTGCCCAAAGTTATTGTTTGCCCTTGTGCAAATAGTTCCTTCCCTTTCTGCGTCACTGTCAGCCAAGCTGCAGAAACGAATTACAGGATTTAGTAGAAATCTTTTATTAAATTTCTCTGTCATTTGCTAATGAGTTAATTAAATCTCCCTGTAAAACTAATATCAAATCTCAAAAGTTATGTAAATGCCTTCATTAACCAAAATCTTGGCCCTTTTTTATGAATTCAATCTAAAAGCTTATGTAAAACTTCACCAGCTCTGCCTGTGAATTTTATTCTTCACAATCACATTGCTAACCAGTCCTTTAAAGACTCACTGACTTTGTGATTCTTAATTGGTGAATTCCCCCTAATTCAAGCTAGAAAGAAAAATGCCTGCTTTGAACATCTTGTGGACAGAAACCTTTTTCTCTAGAAATGAAGTCTTTGCTTCTAAGCTATTCATTGATGCCCGCTCCTCATACATTTCATATTTTTCTCCTGTGAGATAACTGTGATCTCTACAGTTTTTAATTTTGATATTGTAAACAGAGGGTTAGGACCGCACACAAGGATTACATGCTGGAGATGATAAAAAATAGCCTCAGAGTTAAACTGCTGAAAAGACATTTTAAAAATATAGGTTACAGACTGTACGGAGAGTGTCAGTAAACAGAAGGCTTCTGATGTGGTATCGCCCGAGTCTTCATCATTTATACTCCTCTGTTGTCAGCTCACTAAACCCCGCAGAAGTGCAAAATTCCAGTCATCTCGTAAATTGGGAATGACCTTGTTTCCTTCGGTCATAAAATGCGACTATGAAAGAATGAGTGTAATGTGACATGATGTGTACCGTTATTTTTTTAGAATACTTTGCATTTCGAAGCTGAAACGCGAGCCTTTTGTGTGGGATAAGTCATTGATCAGTTTGATGTCAGAACTGCTTACTGTGCTGTAAAAGCTTTGTTCTCCTTTCACTGCCATAGCCTGTAGTATCAGACATTCCACTGCATGACTGCAAAGCAACACAAAGCCCAACCATTTTCCACTGTCTCCTCAACCGCCGCAATCATGTTCTGTAATAACTGAAAAATCACTCATTATTAGTCCGAGACCGCAGCTTTCGAACTCGGAGAACAGGATTCAATGCCTGTTTTAGAGACACGTGGAAAATG
The DNA here is from genome assembly GCF_000699105.1 of Pygoscelis adeliae. Taxonomy (NCBI): domain Eukaryota; kingdom Metazoa; phylum Chordata; class Aves; order Sphenisciformes; family Spheniscidae; genus Pygoscelis; species Pygoscelis adeliae. The sequence goes on from NW_008824053.1 coordinate 1,293,792, forward strand.
GGGTAGAGGATAACAGATCACAGGGTAAAGAATCACAAGCATTGAAACGATTAACCTTTAAGTACCCCCATGCAAGCCACAGGTGTATTATGAACACGGTTGTTTAGACTATCCAGTTCTTATTTTCCACAAGATTCAAGAAATATTCTACACTTACCTCAGTGTTTACATTGGCTCACAATTTTCTGTGCCTAGTTTTACGAGACCGTTCAACGTACCCCACTCCTTCCTAATCAAAAGAACATGGCCTCTCCCGAGTTGCTAACTATTGCGCATATATGGATTTGTCTGAGCATTGTGCTAATACTAAAACTCTGCAAAGTGGTACATCGATCACACCTAAGTCAGAGCGCTGGCAGAAATGGAGGAAGGAAAGTCAGAATACAAATGACTGCTTTCAAAACCGCGCGGGTATCTGGGGCTGTCCAACACACTTGCTGAGCCTGGGATCCTGGAAAATCATAAGCTGTATGAACTACAGGAGCCTTATTTGTCCCAAAAGAGAGGTAACCTCCATATTAACCAGTTCAGGATTTTGTTAATTCTCAAGGATGTCAACCCTCACACAGCAAGCAGCATTCCCCAGGTGACAGAATGACCGTGCTGAGGATGGGGCACACTAGCATGACCGCCACCGTCCCACGCATAAATACTAAATTCATAAAAAGGTGCTTTGGACCGTCTTATAGGTGTCTTTCTTTTGTTATATTCAAGTGACAGGTTAGGAGCAAAGAGGCAGTAATCCCTAATACCTCACCACTAAGTATGTCTCAGTACTTACAGCTCTGGTTTTTTTCCCCCTCTTCTCTTCCTCCCTGCAGCTTGCTTTTCCTTTCTCCTACTAGTTTCACAAAGTTATTGTAAACTTTTCACGTTCAAACTAGCTTTTACAATCTTGCTTCTCACGTATATGCAGAAACCTCAATCACCCATATCAAAACTTACAAAATTGGCATTTTGTCATTTCAGGAAGACGGTAGCCAAGACTAAACCACATTTTATTGGTGGTTTATTTATTTGTAGAAGTCAGTGTTACCGCACGAGAGGAAAAAGCACTGATCTTCACAACGCCTGGGACACACCTGTGTTTTGTCATATTTACATTTGGTTTTGTTCGCTGCTGTGCATTACAGAAGTGCATTTCTCACAGTACTTTCTTCAGACAACAGCACCAATTTAATAAATTTCTCTTTTCGCTCACTAGGGGCTGGGAACAGAACCTTGGACCTTCAAACGTGACACCCAAATTCCTCATCCGTGAAAACCTTCGGTTCCCATTAGCATTCCGGCCCTCAGCAGCCCTGCAGAGGGCAGCCCCCATCCCTCACGAGGATGGACCTAGCTCAGCCACCCAGAGCATTACACGCCTGCTTTGATAATCTCAGTAAGAAAAAAAAAAAAAAACAAACCAACCAAACCCACACCAGGGTAAAGGACAAGCTTCATAAGAATGAGTAATTGAATCCTTTAAAGTGAAATAAGTTTTAAAACTTCTAGTTCTGTTCCGTAAAAGATAAACAGAAAATAAAAAAGGCAGCTAGAAAAATAATGCGTCGTAATTTCAATGAGGTCTATGAGATACCTGGTATTATTTTTCTGCAAGTAATACAATTTTGATGCATTTCCAAATATCTTTCGTTCTTCTCAGCATTATTCAAATCGGAAACTTTCAGGGTTGTTACGGCCTTACAAAATAACGAGTGTTTGCTTTCTATACCCTTATTTAAACATAAAATTACTTTATAGCATCTTTGATCTCGGAGCATGCTTTGTGGCATATACATGGACTATTTTACCGGCTACTGAAATGCAGCCACCTCTGAGGTGAAACACAGCGCCTGTTTAATTGTACTCAAAGCACTATACAGCGTTTAGAACAGATTGCAGTATCCAACAGAATCTGCAGGAAGCGTTTTGCGAGACAGAACATAGCTAACTCTACTGGAATTTGGCCATAGCGTTCAGGTTAACACCTCTGTCTTGCAGGAAAGATGACCCGTGGAATTTTCTCAATATTCATTTAATTCTCCTTGTATGCTTTCATCCCTGTGTAAAAGTAAACTAGTCCTTCTGGAGTGGTGTTGAGAAACGGTATACATTAAAAGTGGATTCGCTTGCAATGAGACACATTCACAGAATCTTGGTTTTTGAGGACTTTGCAGGAAACACATGCAGTGTTTTCTGAACAGCCACATAATTTTCTTTCTCGGTCTTTCCGCCTACTGAAAGAGAGCTTCATATCTCAGAAGGGAATTGTCGTTAATGCCACTTGTTAGAAAATCCTAACAGGAAGATGCTACAGACTTTAAATGCCATTATCGGTGCCATGCTGGTTAAATCTATAAATTTTTGGCTAATATCTAAATGTACTGCAGCCTTTGGGGTGCCAGACTACTGGAAGTAAGCACTAGTTTAGACTTCTGGGGAATTTTTCCTATTTCATCCTTACAGAGGATATGACACGGATACCTTAGCAGAGGGAATCAGTATGACGTGACAGTTTGAGAAGAGACCTGCCAAAAGAATGTATGACACGCGGTGGGATGCAGGGCAAGTCAATAGGATAACCCTCCCCACACCACTTTTTCATTAGTCGGTTTAGAGAGTCTTGACAACTATCTGCATCTGCCTGGCGGAAAAGGACCTGGGGGTGTTGGTCGACAGCCGGCTGAACATGAGCCGGCAGTGTGCCCAGGCGGCCAAGAAGGCCAATGGCATCCTGGCCTGTATCAGAAATAGCATGGCCAGCAGGAGCAGGGAAGTGATCGTGCCCCTGTACTCGGCACTGGTGAGGCCACACCTCGAATACTGTGTTCAGTTTTGGGCCCCTCACTACAAGAAGGATGTTGAGATGTTGGAACGTGTCCAGAGAAGGGCAACGAGGCTGGTGAGGGGTCTGGAGAACAAGTCTTATGAGGAGCGGCTGAGGGAGCTGGGGTTGTTTAGCCTGGAGAAAAGGAGGCTGAGGGGAGACCTCATTGCTCTCTACAACTACCTAAAAGGAGGTTGGAGCGAGGTGGGTGTCGGTCTCTTCTCCCAAGTAACTGGCGAAAGGACGAGAGGAAATGGCCTCAAGTTGCGCCAGGGGAGGTTTAGATTGGATGTAAGGAAAAATTTCTTTACTGAAAGAGTAGTTAAACATTGGAACAGGCTGCCCAGGGAAGTGGTGGAGTCACCATCCCTGGAGGTATTTAAAAGACGTGTAGATG
>NW_008824053.1:1297195-1305028 GCF_000699105.1 Pygoscelis adeliae
CAGGAATCAAACAACGGTAGATGGTTCCTTTGCTCTCGGTTCCAAAGACAGCACGCAGCCAAACGTGAATACAACCATACTACTAAATAAAAAGAAAATGAGCTGCTCTCTCGACCCCGAGGCACAGCTCCTTTCCACACACCGAAACTACTCTCTTCCCCTCCTGAAACGCTGCATCCACGTCCAAACCACCTAACTCCGAGTCATGCCCAGGCATAAAAGGAAAAGGTAATCGGGGAGCGTGTTAACAACAAACAGTATTGTTTGCTACGGGCCAGTGTCCAACCCCATGCCCCAACCCTGTTGTATTTATAAGTACAGACACATAGCCCATTAGTCTTTTCCCAAAGCCAAAATTCCCCTTTTACAGGGGATTTTATTTCACAAACCTTTTCTACTTTCTTCATTTCTGTCTTTTTTGCACTCACAAAGATTCGAGGAGATTTTGAAAAGGGACTGAACAAATTTACCCGTGGCTATTAAATGTGACAGTCCACAGACAGCCTCCAGTTTAGGGGTCTGTAACCGCTGACTGCCAAAAGCTGTAAGCATACATTAACCAGAGGAAGGTTCCATTACATTGGCCATTTTCAGAGTCTAAATGGCCTTCTGTTCTAAGTATCTTATGTCTCTGTTTTCTGACATCTAGCTGCAGTCGGAGCCAGCTGAAACCACTTATTTTATTAAATTACAACAAAATTCACTGATTTTCATGGCTCAAGCTCTACTCCAGGATTATATATGATCTAACTTCATGGTGAATTTCAGCTTCTAGACATCTTAGAAAAAACAAGTTTCTTTTTAGATTTATCCTCAGTGAAAGCCAGCTCACCTGGCCTCAAACAGAATAATACGTATTTTGAGGAATGGAAAAAAGACAAAATTACACGTGGTTAAAAACCTTAAGCATGAGGATTACTCCAGGAGGAATTATGCGTAAATCCTTATACCCAATCCCTACAGCTTTCAAAAGAACATCGAAACTGCAGTACTGTGCGATGCCCAAACAATTCCCGACCCAGGACCATCCAACATTGCACCCTGCCGTTCTGTGGGTGTTCATAGCAAGAGGAGGGACCCCAGGATCCTCCAAAAGCATGCAGATTCCCAGCCTCTGTTGAAGGGAAAAGGACACGCTGCACAATCGTTAGTCATTCTCTACTAAATAGATATCTCTTTGTATTTTAGAAAAGAAGCTTTTTGAGTAAGCATGAATAACTTTGATCACCTAGAGAAATAAAGAGGACAGGACAGAAAAGGGTGATCTCACTAAACTCTTTTTCTCCCAATTAGATCCATCATCATATCACACATTTGAGAAAAAAGCTTATGAGGTTTTACTGAGTATCTGATGTAAATGTCATTGAAAATTAAAATTTTGTTTCAATTAACCACAAACTTTCCTAAAGCACACTGCCCAGCCTGCTTCTAGTTTCAGGCAATTCTCATCGTGAACTAAGCCTCCTGTAGACACACTACTTTGTTGCTCTTGGGAATTGCTAACAGCAGAACAGAATAGGTGGGGAAAAAACCTGAAAATGCTCTCTAAGAACAATGTCTTCATTCAAAGGAGGTGCCCTGAAGCCTGAAAAATGAACAAGCGGATAGCTAAGACCACGTCAGAAAGAACGTCACCTCAACAGCATTGGTACAGAAGCATGTAATGGCCAACAGACTTTAAAAATCCCTTGCTCGATACTTTCACTATCACTGGAGACGCCCGACTGAAGAATATCACTGTGTACGCGCAGATGAGCTGGTGAAAGGATATTCTCTAGAGAGGGCACATACCTCTTCATCTGCTCTTACAAAGAACCTGGATATTACTACACACAAGTAACACTGCAAAGCCAGAGGGTTTTGTTGAACCAAAACATAGCGTTAGATGAGGAAGCTAATGTTTTCTTAGCGTTTCTAAATTCAGAGAATTGGAATTGAGCCGAAAGGGCAAAGATGTACTTGCTCAGTCCACCTGAGCGCTATGAATTTTAGTTGCTATTCAAATTCTGAGAACTTCGCTTTATACATGCATTAACCTTATGTGAATAAGTAATAATGCTCAGGAACATGACTAATGTACTGACATACATTTTTGAAATCAGCGTACTACCGAGTCACCACCAGAATGTACCGCATGAAGAAAAAGAACTCTGTACGCTATAGAAGAACAACACTGTAACAAGGGAAGCTTTGACTTTTACGCATGAGCTTGCTTTCTAAACCTAACCTGTCAAAGTACGAACTTACTGAGATTGAAGATTCCTGACTTTGCTCTGCTTCAAAGGAAGCTATTTAAGACACCTGAGCCATGAGTACGCAATCACTTTCATCTCTATCTGCGTAAAACGCAAGGTTTTAGGCAAAGCCATTATAGCATTTACCCATGAACGTGATTTTGAATTTTAAGAAATATTTGGGAATGAGGCAACTTATTTTTTTCTTAACATACATTAATTAAGCTGACATCAGGGCTAAGTGACTGCTGCTGAACGTCACCATTTCCTCTTTCTTACAATGTTTCTTTTTCTGTTTCTTTTCCTCCAGTCAGGAGGTAACTAGCCATTTTTCATGCATTTACGAGTGTGTGTTCACGTATCGCTGACTCTCAGGACGTTTGCTTTGCCGATATTCCTAATACTGACGTTAATTACTTCTTAGAGCACAGAGATTATCATACCTCAGTTGTGATAACGTAACGTTGGGCTGTATTCTCATTTACATTAGACTTTATTTAACCCAAATCAAAATGTAACAGGATCTCAAAGTGAAAGTAAACGTCAGAGACTGGAAGAGCCTCCAACTTCTTCTTATATAGTAACAATAAATAAGGGCATTCATACAATATCTTAATAATACCTTTAATACCCCTAATAATTTATAATGTAATAATTGAATATTACAGACCTGGTATACAGTAACTCTGCTAACAACACTGAAATTGTTACAGATTCGCATGCTTTTGCATAAGATCAAAATATGGCATCTGTAGTCATTCTGTGTAAATATTTTAGCTTTTATTGACTTTAGGAGAAGTTAGCTATGAAAAGAGGAAGTTATCACACCAGTGGAAATTTCAGGGTCATAAAGAATAACGTTCAGATTTTAGAACCGCTGTTGCTTTGTAGCTCTAGTTCAGAAAACTACTTCATAGCAGTTTATCATAGACTAGAAATGTGAAATTGCACCTTTTTAAAAAAAAAAACAAAAGCAAAACACAGAGCTGAAATGAAACACAGATCGTAAGGTTTTGTTTCTACTTCCTAACGAGATGAGAACAACTCTTCAGTTATTCTGTGGTTTCTGGTAATATCTTTGTATATGTGATTTCAGATGTGTTTCTCACAAAAATTTTCTACTGTTTGTTTGCCTTTTTTTACTTTACCCAAAGATTTATGGCAAAATTCAGCTAAAGTTTTAGTTCCTTAACAGAAAGGTTTTTTGGACATTTCTACAGCTCTGATAAGAACACAAACAAAATATAGTTCCAGTGAGTATTTCCACTGTTCAGGAAAGAAACCTTTTCAGAGACGTATCGTTCCCACAGATGTCTTCTCTCGCAGTACTACTCTGAAGCAACTATTTGACAAATGGGTGCATGATTGGACGTGAGGAAAAATGTATTTACTGAAAGAGTGGTTAAACATTGGAGCAGGCTGCCCAGGGAAGTGGTTGAGTCCCCATCCCTGGAAGTATTTAAAAGACATGTAGATGAGGCGCTTAGGGACATGGTTTAGTGGGCATGGTGGTGTTGGGTTGACGGTTGGACTCGATGATCTTGGAGGTCTCTTCCAACCTTAATGATTCTATCGACTACTACACCGAACAAGTAACGTCCCCATCTACGGGAAAGGTGTAGCCTATGTAAACAAACCCAAGTCTAGCATTACATTTGCAGCTGTACAGGACACAGCCGCCACATACTTACTTACAGTCCTAGAAGAACGGTTTTGCAGCTTTCCAGCGTGAGCTACACTGCTGTCAGCCCCTGGGCTGGGGCTGCATTAGCAGGCTCGCAGATACCTCTACAACCTGCCATCGTCCCTGCACTGCAGCGCAAATGTGCTCTACAGCCCTTGTGCAGTTATAGGGGATCTAACGTCAGCACCTTGGGGAATCCAGATACCAACTGTGTGGTAATTTTAAATTGTATAACCAGCCAAGAGTACTAGAGGATTATCTCCTGCTACGCTCTCTAAAGATGTATCTAGCAGCAATACCGTGAATCACACGTCAGCAGGTTTTCTCTTTAGCAGGCAAACTAGCTGGAAGAAAATAAAGTTCTAAACTACGCTAATGAATACCCTATCACAAGAACCAAGCAGCTTGTCATCTGTTAGGAATAATCATAATAACCAAATAAACAGCATTCTTTGCAGGAGTTGACAATACACTGGATTAAGGATAATCAGCAGTTCAGTTATTCATCTGGACTTCAGAAAAGCCTTTTATTGTCTTTTGAATGTACTTTGTCCACGGTTAAAACAGTCAAGAGGGGACAGGTTGTGTTCTTTCGTGGAACAGAAAACGTTTCAGAGAAGAAATCCAAAAATACTAACAGCTGCAGCTCAATATGGTAAAAAAAAAAGAATCTATCATGACTTTAAGGAAACGTGTTGGAACTGGGGGAATTAACGTGCTTATTAAACTTCTGAAAGAAGACAGGAACTAAAAAGGTGATAGAACTGGTGAATGACAATCTTTTTTGTGTTAGATCTAGAGGGGATGCTGAGGGACTTCAGAAGAACCCAATAAAACCAGAAAATTATGCAACACTGTCAAATGTTACCTAAATACATATTGGATGTCATCAGTGGAGTTACTCGGGAAATTGATAAATTGCCAATGAAGTGCAACAGTTCAGCCAAAAGCCTGCCTCTTGATGTCATTCTGGACGGTTCAATATGCACATCTGTTCAGTGGAGGACTTTGAGCCTATCTCCACGGAGACACAAACTCTGTTTCAAAGACTCAAACACCACCACTCGCTGTGCCCTTCATCATGCTGAGGTAATGCCTGACTGACCGCTCAGTGTCAAGACACCATATCACGGGTGTCTTGCCACAGGGTCTCTGTCTTGAGAGAAATATACGTAATGGCCACCATCACACAATCCAAGCTATTATGAAATTTATCTTCTAAAATACAGAAAATACGCTGAGTAAAACAGCTACCATTACAGAACTGTGAAACGCAGGGGTGCTTCCAAAGCTCTGGCTCCAGCAGCACACCCCTGTACCACCCCAAGCCCATACCGGCCTGAAACGTGGCACACAGCAGCCAGCTTTGCCCTCCGGTATTCACAGTAAGGAAACCCCGATGCCTGGCCGGAGCCAGTGTATTGCAGCAGTTGCTTACTCCAGACGAGCAGGAGGCCAAGGCCCTAGAACACACCCCAGAGGGTAAACACAGACACCACTACAAAACCTGATTTATGAAGCCTAACGCTGCTATTGACTCCTTTGGAGTCAACAGAACAATAGAAAGTAGAGCCACCACTGGCTCTCAAAAGGTATCCACAGTGTTATGAGATTTAACAAAACCGAGTTGTTTCATGGGCTCGATTACCGTATTTGCAGTATCCAAACGCATTGATGAAGGGTTTTTTCTATTCAGTAGCTGAAAGCAATTCTGGTTGTTGGAAGTAGACGAAGGTTGTAATTTCCAAAAAAAGGTTTTTCAGTGGAAAATGGCAGATTTGGACTGAACACCAGCATTTCTCAAATTTGCAATCTAATCGTGACTTCTAGTAAGTATGTTTTTCACACAAGGCATAATTAAACTGTGGAACTCCATGCCAGTGGATGTTGTGGCTCCTAAAAGTACAGATGAGTTAAAAAATTATTTGAGAAATTCATGGAAGAAAGCATCATGAAAGACTGTTGAACACAAAGCTACAACCTCTGGCCCACTAAGTACCTCAGTTTGCTGGTTTTTTACACCAAGAAAAGTACGCCTATACCTTTGTTCTCTTCTTACACTCCTCCTTTAAGCATCCACCGCTGGCCATTGCTAGAGAAAGGAGCTAAATGGGTCAAGGAGACTGATCCAGTGCAACATTTTTTTACTAGGATACTTCTTTTGGAACTGAGCAAAAAAATCGCGTTTTCTTATTCAGACATCAGCGTCATCCACTCTCAGTTCCTATTTTGAAAGCAATCCGAGTTCTCTGGAGATAAACGGCCTTTGTGTGTTATTTTGTCCCAGAAGTTTTGATATCAATTACACAAAGTATGTGAGATAAGTCAAAATGCACGCAAACAAGTGTGTGCATTCAACATGCTACAGGTAAATAAAACTACAGCATGTTTACTATTTAGTTGATTATCATTTTCATATTTAGGTCTTTTACTGCAATGTGTATGTATATACAGAGAAACTAGCAAAAAGCTTATTTTTCTGTGCAGAATCTGTATATAAGGAAACTCACATTCTTTCGCTGTTTTCAAATGCATCTCCTCAGTGAATTAGGTTTTTTGAGTATTTGAAATATTTCACAGCTCACCTTACTGTGTAACTCCCAGAAAACATTTAATATTTGGATGCGCAGAATTTGTCTCTGTATTCTATTGCTGGAAGACTCCTTATAAGATTATATAATAGCTCTCAATGTGTTTTTCAATTTCTTTTTTAAAATTTAATTTTCCATGTGTCTTCATTAAATTGCAGAGATTTATTGAAATAATTCTGAATGAATGTCGGAAGAGAAAAGTCTAGCCTGAATTTGGTGCGTGAGCTCTGAGAATCTGAAAAACTGTCTGCAGGGTTCTAGTAACTTTAATAAACGCATTCATGATCACACGCTCCTATAAAACTGCATCCCTTCAGTTTCACTACAGGTTTCCTTCCTACAAACCACCAAAATTCCTTAAGAAAAATATAGTCTTTTGGAAGCAAATTCAGAAACAAAGTCCATAACTGCCTCTGGGAAAAATACAGTAGTCTATCTCTCAGCAAACTTTTAAGCAAGTTCTCTATAAAATAATTACTGTTAGAAATCCTTGCTCAGCATTTCTTCTTTTTTAAATAATTCCAAAAAAAGTAAAACTACCCCAACAGCACAATGATTTCTACACTCTTTTTTTCTGGTGGGGTTTTTTTTTCCCCCGCACACTTGCTAATTTTCACTAAATTTATGAAAAAGATAAATTGCTCCTGAACCTGGAGATCATTCTACAGCACTAGAGAACAGTAGATTTAACAGCAGATTAGAGCCAAAAGAAGCCTCAAAACGCTACATGAGCAACCCACGATTTGTCTTCTGTTCCCATCCATCGGCAATGAAGATACACCGAGTCTGCCAGCCCTGCGTGTAATGCAATAACTCTTGGTATAAAAACTTGGAAACTAACAAGAACACTGAGAAATGTGAATCCTTACTGCCTCAGTGTACTTTTACAAACAACAAGTATCTTAACACCAAGCTGCGCAAATCATAAAGGAACTGATGCTTGTAATTCGTGTGACAGCAACAAATCAAGGAAGGTTCAGAAAGGTTTCTGGTGTTTTCACGGGCAGGCTGACAGTTCTCCCCCTTCCCCATCCACTTGGACAAGTACAGGATCGTATTTAGAAACAGACCCGAGCATATTTCTACCAAAGCAGCGATGGGGAGTGGGGAGGGTTATTTGTGTTTGGGTTTGCGATTGGGCTTTTGCATTTCAGACAGGAACAGGTATCACTCTGCAAGGACGGAACTAATTAGGTGCTAATTGACTCTCCAGCACCTATAAGGAGGTAATTCACCCATGCCATCTCCCACTGGAAACTGCAATGATTATTAGCATAGAAAGGACTGCTTATTTAGTGGTCAGCATAAGATAGTCATAAGTATC